>NC_091283.1:194239868-194460339 GCF_032444005.1 Ranitomeya imitator
CTTGTCGCACACCAGCCCTGGGACCGGAAGCTGTCACTTGCAATGGAGCGATCCCAGGAGCGTGGCGAGGAGCGGCAAAGGCGGCGGATGGCGAGTGTAGCAGGTTGTGTTTTTTTTTTTAATTATTTATTATTATTATTTTTTATTATTATTATTTTTAACATGACATTTTTATTATTGATGCCGCATAGGCAGCATCAATAGTAAATAGTTGGGGACACACAGGGTTAATAGCAGCGGTAACGGAGTGCGTTACACTGCGGGCTGTTACTGCTGCCATTAACCCTGTGTGAGCGGGGAGTGGAGGGGATTACAGATCGGGCGCTGGGCGGGGAGTAGGGGAGGGACTAATCAGACTATGCCCGTCGCTGATTGGTTGAGGCAACCTTTATGACATCGTTGCCATGAGGGAGAGGGAGAGAGGGGGAGAGGGGGAGAGGGGGAGAGGGAGAGAGGGAGAGAGGGAGAGAGGGAGAGAGGGAGAGAGGGGGAGAGGGGGAGAGGGGGAGAGGGGGAGAGGGGGAGAGGGGGAGAGGGGGAGAGGGGGAGAGGGGGAGAGGGGGAGAGGGGGAGAGGGGGAGAGGGGGAGAGGGGGAGAGGGGGAGAGGGGGAGAGGGGGAGAGGGGGAGAGGGGGAGAGGGGGAGAGGGAGAGAGGGAGAGAGGGAGAGAGGGAGAGAGGGAGAGGGAGAGAGAGAGAGAGAGAGAGATTTTTTATTTGCAAGGTCAATGGGAGGAGTGCAAGATCAGTGGATGCAGCCAACATCCAATAACTAAATAGAGAAAAAAACCAACCAGCACTCCTAATGTGAACACGTGCAAGCTGCAAACTGCAATAGAGATAAAAAAAGAACACAGCAGCACATGTACATGATGTACATGAATCTAGGCCATGTTACAGACAAATATTCAGAAGGAGATCACCTTGCCGTGGTTGATGGGCACATAGACAAATACTACGTGGCCTGTGCTATATTCCAGGGGTGTCAAACTGCAATCCTCAAGGGCTGCAAACAGGTCATGTTTTCAGGATTTCCTTGTACTGCACAGGTGATAATTTAATCACCTACACAAATAATGAGTTGGTGATTAAATTATCACCTGTGCAGTACAAGGAAATCCTAAAAACATGACCTGTTTGCAGCCCTCGAGGAATGCAGTTTCACACCCCTGCTATATACTATGTGGCTGCTATATACATACATATTATAGAATACCCGATGTGTTAATACAGGCCACGCAGTATATAACAGTGGCCACGCAGTATATAGCAGTGGCCACGCAGTATATAGCAGTGGCCACGCAGTATATAGCAGTGGCCACGCAGTATATAGCAGTGGCCACGCAGTATATAGCAGTGGCCACGCAGTATATAGCAGTGGCCACGCAGTATATAGCAGTGGCCACGCAGTATATAGCAGTGGCCACGCAGTATATAGCAGTGGCCACGCAGTATATAGCACAGCCCACGCAGTATATAGCACAGCCCACGCAGTATATAGCACAGCCCACGCAGTATATAGCACAGCCCACGCAGTATATAGCACAGCCCACGCAGTATATAGCACAGCCCACGCAGTATATAGCACAGCCCACGCAGTATATAGCACAGCCCACGCAGTATATAGCACAGCCCACGCAGTATATAGCACAGCCCACGCAGTATATAGCACAGCCCACGCAGTATATAGCACAGCCCACGCAGTATATAGCACAGCCCACGCAGTATATAGCACAGCCCACGCAGTATATAGCACAGCCCACGCAGTATATAGCACAGCCCACGCAGTATATAGCACAGCCCACGCAGTATATAGCACAGCCCACACAGTATATAGCATATAGCAAATCATAAGACACTGCAGGGCTGGGATTCACAAGCAGGGCGGCCACACAGGCGCAGTCAGCGAGACTGCATATGAGGACAGATGGGCAGCGCTCACTGCGTCTGCCCCAGGCATGACAAAAGAGCGCAGGCGCCGGCAGATTTCAAAACAAACAGCGCTGAGGAGGCAATAACTAAAAGAGCCACCTTGTCAGAATGCATTACTGCTGCACAAGATGGCTCTTTTAGTTTCAAACGCCTGGGGGGGGGGGGGGGGGGGGTGACAGGTTACCTTTAACCCTGTGTGAGTGGTGGAGGGTATGGAGCGGGCGCCGGGCACTGACTGCAGGGGAGTAGGGAGGGACTAATTCTCGGCCGGACTGTGGCTGTCGCTGATTGGTCGCGGCAGCCAGGACAGGCAGCTGGCGAGACCAATCAGCGACGCGGGATTTCCGGAACAGACAGAAAGACAAACGGAGGTACCCCTTAGACAATTATATAGTAGAGGCAGATAGATATAGAGATTAGAATATATATATATATATATATATATATATATATATATATATATATATATATATATATATATACACACACACACAAATCAGTCTTGAGAAAATTCTCTTGTGTTATTTGTCATGTTGAAAGTCATGTGATTTTCAAGACAAATTCCCAACCCTAAGGCCCCATTCACACGTCAGTATTTTCCATGTACACAAAAAAAGGCCCAAATTTTTTTCTAATTTGACTGTCAGTTTTTCTCGTACATGAAGATATGAAAAAAAAAAAGTTCATCCACCTCCTCCTATGCGCCAGTCTAAAAATCAGACATCTGGGTGGAGCCCCATTTTTGTGCAGGCGTGTACTACGGAGGACAGAGAATGAACTTCAATCCAATATTGCAAGCCAGCATGCAGCCAGCGGGTAAGGAAAGGGTGAATCAAACACCCAAAAACCCCGCCCCTATGGCTGAAGATTGTTCCCTCCAAATTCAGGTGACAGTGTCCCTTTAAAGTAATGATGGCCACCTGTTTTTCTTTACTTAGAATTTGTATTAGGGCAGTCTCACGTCCAGATAATTCCGGTACCGGAATTATCCGTGTGCTTCTGTGGCACATCAGTGTGGCACACGTGTGCCGCCCATGTGCCCACTGGGTACCACACGCACCGTGCTGGGTACCACATGTACCAGCATCTGGTGCTGAAGCCACGATTCATATCTTCCCTGCAGCAGCGTTTGCTGTAGAGAAGATATGAATATTCCTTTTTTTTTTAGTTTCTCGTGTTTAAAATAAAGCTCCATGTCCCCACCCCCCACTGTTCCTAAAATACTAACCCGGCTCCCTCGCTGGCTGGCGCTGCTTCCTGTCCTGGCCGCACCTTCTACTGTGTGAGCGGTCACGTGGGGCCGCTCATTTACAGTAATGAATATGCGGCTCCACCCCTATGGGAGGTGGAGCCGCATATTCATGACTAATCGGCGGCCCCACGTGACCGCTCATACAGTAGAAGGTGCGGCCAGGACAGGAAGCAGCGCCAGCCAGCGAGGGAGCCGGGTGAGTATTTTAAGAACAGCGGGCGGGCGCACAGGGGGTGGGAGGGGGGTGGGGACATCGAGCTTTATTTTAAACACGAGAAACTAAAAAAAAAAAAAGGAATATTCAGATCTTCTCTACAGCAAACGCTGCTGCAGGGAAGATATGAATCGCGGCTTCAGCACCAGTGGGGGGGACAGCGCTTACTGTAGCGCTGTCTCCTGCACGGCACACGGACAACGTCCATGTGCGGTACGAGTTTTACACGGACCCATTGACTTTAATGGGTCCGTGTAATCCGTGCGCTTCCACGAACACTGACATGTCTCCGTGTTTGGCACACGGAGACACGGTCCGCAAAAAATCAATCACATCTGCACAGATGCATTGATTTTAATGTGTCTACGTGTGTCAGTGGCTCCGGTACGTGAGGAAACTGTCACCTCACGTACCGGAGCCACTGACGTGTGAAACCGGCCTTATGACAAGAAAAAAAGCAGCTAACAGTCTATTCAGTAGGACTATCAGCTGTGTATCCACCAGACTTCTGCACAACACAACTGATGGTCCCAACCCCATTTATAAGGCAAGAAATCACACTTATTAAACCTGACAGGGCACATGTGTGAAGTGAAAACCATTCCCGGTGACTACCTCTTGAAGCTCATCAAGAGAATGCCAAGAGTGTGCAAAGCAGTCATCAAAGCAAAAGGTAGCTACTTTGAAGAACCTAGAATATAAGACATAATTTCAGTTGTTTCACACTTTTTTGTTAAGTATATAATTCCACATGTGTTAATTCATAGTTTTGATGCCTTCAGTGTGAATGTACAATTTTCATAGTCATGAAAATACAAAAAAAATCTTTAAATGAGAAGGCGAGTCCAAACTTTTGGTCTGTACTGTACCTCCTCAAATTTGGCAGACCCTTTAATTGCCTGCAGACAACTATGAAGACAGGAGAGAACGACTCCTGTCTGAGGGTGCGCACACAGGGGATACAGTTTCAACAGCAAGCTCAGGATTTGTAAAGATGACTGCTCACAATTAAAAGTACTAAATACCAGTGTCATCTACTATATAATTGTCTAAGGGGTATTTCCATCTGTCTGTCCCGGAAATCCTGCGTCGCTGATTGATCTCACTAGCTGCCTGTCCTGGCTGCCGCGACCAATCAGCGACGGGCACAGTCCGGCCGAGAATTAGTCCCTCCCTACTCCCCTACAGTCAGTGCCCGGCGCCCGCTCCATACCCTCCACCACTCACACAGAGTTAATGCCAGCATTAACGGACCTCCGGTAATGCTGCTATTAACCCTGTGTGCCCCCATTTAACATGTAATGTTAAAAATAATAAAAAAACAAACCTGCTATTCTCACCTTCTGTAGTCCGCCCAGGCGCGCGCGGCTGCCGCCAGCTTCCATTCCCAAACATGCATTGTGAAATTATCTAGAAGACTTAGCGGTCTCGCGAGACCGCTAAGTCATCTGGGTAATTTCGCAATGCATCCTGGGAACGGAAGCTGGCGGCAGCCGTGCGCACATCGGCACAGCTTCGCTGGACGCCGGAGGGCGAGTATATAACTATTTTTTAATTTTAATTTTTTTTTTTTAACAGAGATATAGTGCCCACACTGCTATATACTACGTGAGCTGTGTTATATACTGCGTAGCCACTGTTATATACTGCGTGGCCTGTATAAACGCATCGGGTATTCTACAGTATGTATGTATGTATGCATGCATGCATGTAGCAGCCACATAGTATATAGCACATACATGGCTCCTATATACTATGTGGCCTGTGCTATATACTATGTGGCTGCTATATACATACATATTCTAGAATACCCGATGCGTTAGAATCGGGCCACCATCTAGTCAGGCAATAAAGGGTTACAACAAAGCAGCAGATCTACTGCATGGTGACTGCTCAGCAACAAGTGACCTGTCCTAGAAGATAAGGACAGGGAAGAAGAAAAGCACAGATGTCACTGGACACCTATTACTACAGCACAGGAGCTGTGTACACTACACCAGGGGTGTCAAACTGCATTCCGCGAGGGCCTCAAACCATGCGTGTTTTCAAGATTTCCTTAGCATTACACAAGGTGCTGGAATCATTCTGTGCAGGTGATTAAATTATCACCTGTTCAACACATGGAAATCCAGAAAAGATGACCTGTTTGCAGCCCTCCAGGAATGCAGTTTGACACCCCTGCAATACACTATATACAGCCCCACATCACAGGAGCTGTGTACACTACACTACATACAGGTCCACATCACTACAGCACAGGAGCTGTGTACACTACACTATATACAGCCTCACATCACTACAGCACAGGAGCTGTGTACACTACACTACATACAGGTCCACATCACTACAGCACAGGAGCTGTGTACACTACACTATATACAGCCTCACATCACTACAGCACAGGAGCTGTGTACACTACACTACATACAGGCCCACATCACTACAGCACAGGAGCCGTGTACACTACACTACATACAGGCCCACATCACTACAGCACAGGAGCTGTGTACACTACACTACATACAGGCCCACATCACTACAGCACAGGAGCCGTGTACACTACACTACATACAGGCCCACATCACTACAGCACAGGAGCTGTGTACACTACACTATATACAGCCCCACATCACTACAGCACAGGAGCTGTGTACACTACACTACATACAGGCCCACATCACTACAGCACAGGAGCCGTGTACACTACACTACATACAGGCCCACATCACTACAGCACAGGAGCCGTGTACACTACACTACATACAGGCCCACATCACTACAGCACAGGAGCTGTGTACACTACACTACATACAGGCCCACATCACTACAGCACAGGAGCTGTGTACACTACACTACATACAGGCCCACATCACTACAGCACAGGAGCTGTGTACACTACACTATATACAGCCTCACATCACTACAGCACAGGAGCTGTGTACACTACACTACATACAGGCCCACATCACTACAGCACAGGAGCTGTGTACACTACACTACATACAGGCCCACATCACTACAGCACAGGAGCTGTGTACACTACACTACATACAGGTCCACATCACTACAGCACAGGAGCTGTGTACACTACACTACATACAGGCCCACATCACTACAGCACAGGAGCTGTGTACACTACACTACATACAGGCCCACATCACTACAGCACAGGAGCTGTGTACACTACACTACATACAGGCCCACATCACTACAGCACAGGAGCTGTGTACACTACACTATATACAGCCAGTCATTGGACGTGGTATATCTCGATTTTTTCCAAAGCGTTTGATACCGTGCCGCACAAGAGGTTGGTACACAAAATGAGAATGCTTGGTCTGGGGGAAAATGTGTGTAAATGGGTTAGTAACTGGCTTAGTGATAGAAAGCAGAGGGTGGTTATAAATGGTATAGTCTCTAACTGGGTCGCTGTGACCAGTGGGGTACCGCAGGGGTCGGTATTGGGACCTGTTCTCTTCAACATATTCATTAATGATCTGGTAGAAGGTTTACACAGTAAAATATCGATATTTGCAGATGATACAAAACTATGTAAAGCAGTTAATACAAGAGAAGATAGTATTCTGCTACAGATGGATCTGGATAAGTTGGAAACTTGGGCTGAAAGGTGGCAGATGAGGTTTAACAATGATAAATGTAAGGTTATACACATGGGAAGAAGGAATCAATGTCACCATTACACACTGAATGGGAAACCACTGGGTAAATCTGACAGGGAGAAGGACTTGGGGATCCTAGTTAATGATAAACTTACCTGGAGCAGCCAGTGCCAGGCAGCAGCTGCCAAGGCAAACAGGATCATGGGGTGCATTAAAAGAGGTCTGGATACACATGATGAGAGCATTATACTGCCTCTGTACAAATCCCTAGTTAGACCGCACATGGAGTACTGTGTCCAGTTTTGGGCACCGGTGCTCAGGAAGGATATAATGGAACTAGAGAGAGTACAAAGGAGGGCAACAAAATTAATAAAGGGGATGGGAGAACTACAATACCCAGATAGATTAGCGAAATTAGGATTATTTAGTCTAGAAAAAAGACGACTGAGGGGCGATCTAATAACCATGTATAAGTATATAAGGGGACAATACAAATATCTCGCTGAGGATCTGTTTATACCAAGGAAGGTGACGGGCACAAGGGGGCATTCTTTGCGTCTGGAGGAGAGAAGGTTTTTCCACCAACATAGAAGAGGATTCTTTACTGTTAGGGCAGTGAGAATCTGGAATTGCTTGCCTGAGGAGGTGGTGATGGCGAACTCAGTCGAGGGGTTCAAGAGAGGCCTGGATGTCTTCCTGGAGCAGAACAATATTGTATCATACAATTATTAGGTTCTGTAGAAGGACGTAGATCTGGGGATTTATTATGATGGAATATAGGCTGAACTGGATGGACAAATGTCTTTTTTCGGCCTTACTAACTATGTTACTATGTTACATCACTACAGCACAGGAGCCGTGTACACTACACTACATACAGGCCCACATCACTACAGCACAGGAGCTGTGTACACTACACTACATACAGGCCCACATCACTACAGCACAGGAGCTGTGTACACTACACTATATACAGCCTCACATCACTACAGCACAGGAGCCGTGTACACTACACTACATACAGGCCCACATCACTACAGCACAGGAGCTGTGTACACTACACACAGCCTCACATCACTACAGCACAGGAGCCGTGTACACTACACTACATACAGGCCCACATCACTACAGCACAGGAGCTGTGTACACTACACTATATACAGCCTCACATCACTACAGCACAGGAGCTGTGTACACTACACTATATACAGGTCCACATCACTACAGCACAGGAGCCGTGTACACTACACTACATACCCATTACAGGCGCCGTGCACACTACACTATATACCCATTACAGGCGCCGTGCACACTACACTATATACCCATTACAGGCGCCGTGCACACTACACTATATACCCATTACAGGCGCCGTGCACACTACACTATATACCCATTACAGGCGCCGTGCACACTACACTATATACCCATTACAGGCGCCGTGCACACTACACTATATACCCATTACAGGCGCCGTGCACACTACACTATATACACACTACACTATATACACAGTACAGGCACCGTGCACACTACACTATATACACAGTACAGGCACCGTGCACACTACACTATATACACAGTACAGGCACCGTGCACACTACACTATATACACAGTACAGGCACCGTGCACACTACACTATATACACAGTACAGGCACCGTGCACACTACACTATATACACAGTACAGGCACCGTGCACACTACACTATATACATTACAGCTCCTGTGCACATGGCGCGGCGGGCTGTGAGGTGCGGACGGCTGTGAGGTGCGGGGGGCTGTGAGGTGCGGTGAAGTGCGGACGGCTGTGAGGTGCGGTGAAGTGCGGACGGCTGTGAGGTGCGGACGGCTGTGAGGTGCGGTGAAGTGCGGACGGCTGTGAGGTGCGGGGGGCTGTGAGGTGCGGGGGGCTGTGAGGTGCGGGGGGCTGTGAGGTGCGGCGGGCTGGGCTGTGAGGTGCGGCGGGCTGTGAGGTGCGGGGGGCTGTGAGGTGCGGGGGGCTGTGAGGTGCGGGGGGCTGTGAGGTGCGGACGGCTGTGAGGTGCGGACGGCTGTGAGGTGCGGACGGCTGTGAGGTGCGGACGGCTGTGAGGTGCGGACGGCTGTGAGGTGCGGACGGCTGTGAGGTGCGGACGGCTGTGAGGTGCGGACGGCTGTGAGGTGCGGACGGCTGTGAGGTGCGGACGGCTGTGAGGTGCGGACGGCTGTGAGGTGCGGACGGCTGTGAGGTGCGGGGGGCTGTGAGGTGCGGGGGGCTGTGAGGTGCGGGGGGCTGTGAGGTGCGGGGGGCTGTGAGGTGCGGCGGGCTGTGAGGTGCGGACGGCTGTGAGGTGCGGACGGCTGTGAGGTGCGGCGGGCTGTGAGGTGCGGACGGCTGTGAGGTGCGGAATGTCCCGGGGTCGCTCTCCAGCATCCCTCCCCGGCAGCCCCGCACATGAGGGGATGCTCTCGGCACAAAGGCTCGCAGTAAGTTGTGCAGCGGACGCTCCGCCACACGCGCATCCCCAACACACGGGAGGACGGAGGATGCGGATGGCGCAGAGGAGCCGCTGACAGGTCGCACTGCGCCCGTCCCCGCTGCTCCCCTCACACGGTGCCCGGACTGCCGCGGATGCCCACTCTCCGGACAACTCTAAGCACAGGCTATCCGCAGCCTCACGCCTCCCCGGCAGAGGCTCAGACCCCAGTCCCCGCGGTATTCCCCCCGCCCCGGTGACCTCCTCGCCGCAGCACTAGTTACCGGTCTCCCGGTGATGCTCCGCCGCCTCCTCCTCCTTATCCTCTTCACACACTAAACAGGGCGCGAGCCCAGCTCCGAGCACGTGACGGCGCTAATTGCTCTGATTGGTCGCCAAGCCTCCTGCAGCCCCGCCCCCTCCTCCTGCACCTGAGGGGAGCGCGCAGTGAGCTCGCGCACTGGGCAGGCACCTGAGCGGGGGAGCGCGCCTGACGGACGAGGACGAGCCTGCACCTGAGGGCGCGCTGCCGCCTGTACCGCCGCTGCTAGTCGTAGGACCGCTCCAGTACCACATTCACTGGCCGCGACTATTGATGTGTCGGTGCGGTATCCGGTCACAGCATGTGTAGGGTCAGGGGGCTGTGCAGGCGGGAGCCTACCGGAGTGTATACACTGTGTGTGTCTATAGACGGTATATATAGCGTGTGTATATATATACTAGATGGTGGCCCGATTCTAACGCATCGGGTATTCTAGACTATGCATGTCCACGTAGCATATTGCCCAGCCACGTAGTATATTGCCCAGCCACGTAGTATATTGTCCAGCCACGTAGTATATTGCCCAGCCACGTAGTATATTGCCCAGTTACGTAGTATATTGCCCGGCCACGTAGTATATTGCCAGGTCACGTAGTATATTGCCCAGCCACGTAGTATATTGCCCAGCCACGTAGTATATTGCCCAGCCACGTAGTATATTGCCAGGTCACGTAGTATATTGCCCAGCCACGTAGTATATTGCCCAGTCACGTAGTATATTGCCAGGTCACGTAGTATATTGCCCAGCCACGTAGTATATTGCCCAGCCACGTAGTATATTGCCCAGCCACGTAGTATATTGCCAGGTCACGTAGTATATTGCCCAGCCACGTAGTATATTGCCCAGTCACGTAGTATATTGCCAGGTCACGTAGTATATTGCCCAGCCACGTAGTATATTGCCCAGCCACGTAGTATATTGCCAGGTCACGTAGTATATTGCCAGGTCACGTAGTATATTGCCCAGCCACGTAGTATATTGCCCAGCCACGTAGTATATTGCCCAGCCACGTAGTATATTGCCCAGCCACGTAGTATATTGCCCAGTCACGTAGTATATTGCCCAGTCACGTAGTATATTGCCCAGCCACGTAGTATATTGCCCAGTTACGTAGTATATTGCCCAGTCACGTAGTATATTGCCCAGCCACGTAGTATATTGCCCAGTTACGTAGTATATTGCCCAGCCACGTAGTATATTGCCCAGCCACGTAGTATATTGCCCAGTCACGTAGTATATTGCCCAGCCACGTAGTATATTGCCCAGTCACGTAGTATATTGCCCAGCCACGTAGTATATTGCCCAGCCACGTAGTATATTGCCCAGCCACGTAGTATATTGCCCAGTTACGTAGTATATTGCCCAGCCACATAGTATATTGCCCAGCCACGTAGTATATTGCCCAGTTACGTAGTATATTGCCCAGTCACGTAGTATGTTGCCCAGTCACGTAGTATATTGCCCAGTCACATAGTATATTGCCCAGCCACGTAGTATATTGCCCAGCCACGTAGTATATTGCCCAGTCACGTAGTATATTGCCCAGTCACGTAGTATATTGCCCAGTCACGTAGTATATTGCACAGTCCACGTAGTATATTGTCCAGCCACGTAGTATATTGCCCAGCCACGTAGTATATTGTCCAGCCACGTAGTATATTGCCCAGCCACGTAGTATATTGCCCAGCCACGTAGTATATTGCCCAGCCACGTAGTATATTGCCCAGTTACGTAGTATATTGCCCAGCCACGTAGTATATTGCCCAGCCACGTAGTATATTGCCCAGCCACGTAGTATATTGCCCAGCCACGTAGTATATTGCCCAGCCACGTAGTATATTGCCCAGCCACGTAGTATATTGTCCAGCCACGTAGTATATTGCCCAGCCACGTAGTATATTGCCCAGTCACGTAGTATATTGCCCAGCCACGTAGTATATTGCCCAGTTACGTAGTATATTGCCCAGCCACATAGTATATTGCCCAGCGACGTAGTATATTGCCCAGTTACGTAGTATATTGCCCAGTCACGTAGTATGTTGCCCAGTCACGTAGTATATTGCCCAGCCACGTAGTATATTGCCCAGTTACGTAGTATATTGCCCAGTCACGTAGTATGTTGCCCAGTCACGTAGTATATTGCCCAGTCACATAGTATATTGCCCAGCCACGTAGTATATTGCCCAGCCACGTAGTATATTGCCCAGCCACGTAGTATATTGCCCAGTCACGTAGTATATTGCCCAGTCACGTAGTATATTGCCCAGTCACGTAGTATATTGCACAGTCCACGTAGTATATTGTCCAGCCACGTAGTATATTGCCCAGCCACGTAGTATATTGTCCAGCCACGTAGTATATTGCCCAGCCACGTAGTATATTGCCCAGCCACATAGTATATTGCCCAGCCACGTAGTATATTGCCCAGCCACGTAGTATATTGCCCAGTTACGTAGTATATTGCCCAGCCACGTAGTATATTGCCAGGTCACGTAGTATATTGCCCAGCCACGTAGTATATTGCCCAGCCACGTAGTATATTGCCCAGCCACGTAGTATATTGCCCAGCCACGTAGTATATTGCCCAGCCACGTAGTATATTGCCCAGCCACGTAGTATATTGTCCAGCCACGTAGTATATTGCCCAGCCACGTAGTATATTGCCCAGCCACGTAGTATATTGCCCAGTCACGTAGTATATTGCCCAGCCACGTAGTATATTGCCCAGTTACGTAGTATATTGCCCAGCCACATAGTATATTGCCCAGCCACGTAGTATATTGCCCAGTGACGTAGTATATTGCCCAGTCACGTAGTATGTTGCCCAGTCACGTAGTATATTGCCCAGTCACATAGTATATTGCCCAGCCACGTAGTATATTGCCCAGCCACGTAGTATATTGCCCAGCCACGTAGTATATTGCCCAGTCACGTAGTGTATTGCCCAGCCACGTAGTATATTGCCCAGTCACGTAGTATATTGCCCAGCCACGTAGTATATTGCCCAGCCACGTATATTGCCCAGCCACGTAGTATATTGCCCAGTCACGTAGTATATTGCACAGTCCACGTAGTATATTGCCCAGCCACGTAGTATATTGCACAGTCCACATAGTATATTGCCCAGTCACGTAGTATATTGCCCAGTCACGTAGTATATTGCCCAGCCACGTAGTATATTGCCCAGCCACGTAGTATATTGCCCAGTCACGTAGTATATTGCCCAGCCACGTAGTATATTGCCCAGCCACGTAGTATATTGCCCAGCTACGTAGTATATTGCCCAGCCACGTAGTATATTGCCCAGCCACGTAGTATATTGCCCAGTTACGTAGTATATTGCCCAGCCACGTAGTATATTGCCCAGCCACGTAGTATATTGCCCAGTCACGTAGTATATTGCCCAGCCACGTAGTATATTGCCCAGCCACGTAGTATATTGCCCAGCCACGTAGTATATTGCCCAGTCACGTAGTATATTGCCCAGCCACGTAGTATATTGCCCAGTCACGTAGTATATTGCCCAGCCACGTAGTATATTGCCCAGCCACGTAGTATATTGCCCAGTCACGTAGTATATTGCACAGTCCACATAGTATATTGCCCAGCCACGTAGTATATTGCACAGTCCACATAGTATATTGCCCAGTCACGTAGTATATTGCCCAGTCACGTAGTATATTGCCCAGCCACGTAGTATATTGCCCAGCCACGTAGTATATTGCCCAGCCACGTAGTATATTGCCCAGCTACGTAGTATATTGCCCAGCCACTTAGTATATTGCCCAGCCGCGTAGTATATTGCCCAGTTACGTAGTATATTGCCCAGTCACGTAGTATATTGCCCAGTCACGTAGTATATTGCCCAGTCACATAGTATATTGCCCAGCCACGTAGTATATTGCCCAGTCACGTAGTATATTGCCCAGTCACGTAGTATATTGCCCAGCTACGTAGTATATTGCCCAGCCACGTAGTATATTGCCCAGCCACGTAGTATATTGCCCAGCCACGTAGTCTATTGCCCAGCCACGTAGTCTATTGCCCAGCCACGTAGTCTATTGCCCAGTTACATAGTATATTGCCCAGCCACGTAGTATATTGCCCAGCCACGTAGTATATTGCCCACTTACGTAGTATATTGCCCAGCCACGTAGTATATTGCCCAGCCACGTATATATCCCAGCCACGTAGTATATTGCCCAGCCACGTAGTATATTGCCCAGTCACGTAGTATATTGCTCAGCCACGTAGTATATTGCCCAGCCACGTAGTATATTGCCCAGCCACGTAGTATATTGCCCAGTTGCGTAGTATATTGCCCAGCCACGTAGTATATTGCCCAGTCACGTAGTATATTGCCCAGTCGCGTAGTATATTGCCCAGTCACGTAGTATATTGCCCAGCTACGTAGTATATTGCCCAGTCACGTAGTATATTGCCCAGCCACGTAGTATATTGCCCAGCCACGTAGTATATTGCCCAGCCACGTAGTCTATTGCCCAGCCACGTAGTCTATTGCCCAGTTACATAGTATATTGCCCAGCCACGTAGTATATTGCCCAGCCACGTAGTATATTGCCCACTTACGTAGTATATTGCCCAGCCACGTAGTATATTGCCCAGCCACGTATATATCCCAGCCACGTAGTATATTGCCCAGCCACGTAGTATATTGCCCAGTCACGTAGTATATTGCTCAGCCACGTAGTATATTGCCCAGCCACGTAGTATATTGCCCAGCCACGTAGTATATTGCCCAGTTACGTAGTATATTGCCCAGCCACGTAGTATATTGCCCAGTTACGTAGTATATTGCCCAGTCACGTAGTATATTGCCCAGTCACATAGTATATTGCCCAGTCACGTAGTATATTGCCCAGCCACGTAGTATATTGCCCAGCTACGTAGTATATTGCCCAGCTACGTCGTATATTGCCCAGCCACGTAGTATATTGCCCAGTCACAAAGTATATTGCCCAGTCACGAAGTATATTGCCCAGACACGTAGTATATTGCCCAGACACGTAGTATATTGCCCAGTCACATAGAATATTGCCCAGCTACGTAGTATATTGCCCAGTCATGTAGTATATTGCCTAGCCATGTAGTATATTGCCCAGTCACATAGTATGTTGCCCATTCACGTAGTATATTGCCCAGACACGTAGTATATTGCCCAGCCACGTAGTATATTGCCCAGCCACGTAGTATATTGCCCAGTCACGTAGTATAGTGCCCAGCCACATAGTATATTGCCCAGTCACGAAGTATATTGCCCAGACACGTAGTATATTGCCCAGACACATAGTATATTGCCCAGCTGCGTAGTATATTGCCCAGTCACGTAGTATATTGCCCAGCCACATAGTATATTGCCCAGACACGAAGTATATTGCCCAGCCACGTAGTATATTGCCCAGACACGTAGTATATTGCCCAGTTACGTAGTATATTGCCCAGTGACGTAGTATATTGCCCAGACACGTAGTATATTGCCCAGACACGTAGTATAATGCCCAGTCACGTAGTATATTGCCCAGCTAAGTAGTATATTGCCCAGACACGTAGTATATTGCCCAGTGATGTAGTATATTGCCCAGTCGCGTAGTATATTGCCCAGCCGCGTAGTATATTGCCCAGCCACATAGTATATTGCCCAGTGACGTAGTATACAGCACAGAGTCACGTAGTATACAGCACAGACACGTACTATACTGCCCAGTCATGTATATTGCCCAGCCACGTAGTATATTGCACAGCCACGTAGTATACTGCCCAGCCACGTAGTATATTGCCTAGCCACATAGTATATTGCCCAGTGACGTAGTATACATCACAGAGCCACATAGTATATTACATCCCACGTAGTATGTTGCCCAGCCACATAGTATATTGCCCAGTGACGTAGTATATTGCGCAGCCATGTAGTATATTGCCCAGTCACGTAGTATACAGCACAGACACGTAGTATACTGCCCAGTCACATAGTATGCACCATATACCAATTAAAATAAAAAATAGTTACTCACCTTCCGGAGCCTCCCAATCGAAGCGGCCGGTTACCGATGGTCCTCGCGCGTTCCGGTCTAAAGAGTGCATTGCGGTCTCGCGAGATGATGATGTAGCGGTCTCGTGAGACCGCTACGTCATCATCTCGCGAGATCGCAACATGGACCGGTCACTGGAGCATCGCAAGCGGGAAAGGCCTGTTGTGGATCCGAGGGGCTGACGGACGGTGAGTATATAACGATTTTTTTTTTATTATTATTTTTAACATTAGATCTTTTTACTATTCATGCTGCATAGGCCGCATGAATAGTAAAAAGTTGGTCACACAGGGTTAATAGCAGCGTTAATGGAGTGCGTTACACCGCGGTCAACACTGCCATTAACCCTGTGTGAGCGGTGACCGGAGGGGAGTATGCGGGCGCCGGGCACTGACTGCAGGGAGGAAGGAGCGGCCATTTTCTTCCGGACTGTGCCCATCGCTGATTGGTTGTGGCTGTTTTGCCGCGACCAATCAGCGACTTGGATTTCCATGACAGACAGAGGCCGCGACCAATGAAAATCTGTGACAGACAGATGGAAGTGACCCTTAGACAATTATATAGTAGACTAGCTGAAGAGCCCGGCGTTGCCTGGGCATAGTAAATATCTGTGGTTAGTTATAGCACGTCACTTCTCTTATTTTCCCATCACGCCTCTCATTTTCTCCCTCACACCTCTCATTTTCCCCCTCACTCCTCTCATTCCCCCCTAACACTTGTCATTTCGACCTCACATCTGTCATTTTCCGATCACTGCACTATTTTCCCTCACTCCTCTCATTTTGCACTCACACCTTTTCATTTTCACCTCACACCTCTCATTTTCACCTCAGTATATACATGTTTGTCATCTCCCTTATATATAGTATACACCTGTATGTCATCTCCTGTATATAGTATATACCTGTATGTCATCTCCCCTGTATATAGTATATACCTGCTGTGTGTCATCTCCTCCTATATATAGTATATACCTGTATGTAATCTCCTCCTATATATAGTATATACCTGTATGTCATCTCCTCCTATATATAGTATATACCTGTATGTCATCTCCTCCTATATATAGTATATACCTGTATGTCATCTCCTTCTATATATAGTATATACCTGTATGTCATCTCCTCCTGTATATAGTATATACCTGTGTGTCATCTCCCCTGTATATAGTATATATCTGTGTGTCATCTCCTCCTGTATATAGTATATACCTGTATGTCATCTTCTATATATAGCATATACCTGTATGTCATCTCCTCCTGTATATAGTATATACCTGTAGGTAATCTGCTCCTGTATATAGTATATACCTGTGTGTCATCTCCTCCTGTATTTAGTATATACCTGTATGTCATCTCCTCCTGTATATAGTATGCCTGTATGTCATCTCCTCCTCTATATAGTATATACCTGTGTGTTATCTCTCCTGTATACAGTATATATCTGTGTGTCATCTCCCCTGTATATAGTATATACCTGTGTGATCTCCTGTATTAGACCTCGTTAACACGTTATTTGCTCAGTATTTTTACCTCAGTATTTGTAAGATAAATTGGCAGCCTGATAAATCCCCAGCCAACAGGAAGCCCTTCCCCTGGCAGCAGGGGCGGATTATCAGAGGGTCAATATGGGCGGTAGCCCAGGGCCCAGTGGTCTGGGGGGGCCCTGGGCTACCGCACAGATTGACCCTCCACTAATTGTCTGAATGCCCGCCGGCATTTGTGTGCCCCCGGACCCGGTGGGCAGAGAGAGGGGGCCCGCATTGGTTGGGAGGTGCGTGTATCAGCCGGTCAGCTGAGAGCTCCGAGTCCCTGCACCAGGCCTGCACAGCAGCACACCACATAATGGCTGCTCTGTGCACAGGACCTGTGATGAGGTCACAGGATGGGAGGAGTCAGGGGTCACATGATCGGGAGGAGGACCTCCGTGTACAGGACTTTGCTGGTTGCCATGGCGCCAGAGGAGGGTAAGGCAGCATATGTGTGAGGTCAGGAGGTGTTTACAGGGTGGATGTAGCAGAGCCGTGTGTGTGTATGAGGTGTATGGATCAGAGCAGCGTGTGAAAGGTCTATGGAACGGAGTCGTGTGTGTACGATGTGTACGGAGCCGTGTGCATGAGGTGTACGGAGCGCAGCCGCGTGTGTACGAGGTGTACGGAGCGGAGTCGTGTGTAAGAGGTGTACGGAGCCATGTGTACAAGGTGTACGGAGCACAGCCGCATGTGTACAAAGTGTACGGAGCGGAGTCGTGTGTAAGAGGTGTACGGAGCCATGTGTACGAGGTGTACGGAGCACAGCCGCGTGTGTACGAGGTGTACGGAGCGGAGCCGTGTGTACGAGGTGTACTGAGCACTGCCGCGTGTGTACGAGGTGTACGGAGCCCAGCCGCGTGTGTATGAGGTGTACGGAGCACAGCCACGTGTGTATGAGGTGTACGGAGTAGTGCCGTGTGTGTACGAGATGTATGGAGAGGAGCCATATGTGTATGAGGTGTACGCAGCGGAGCTGTGTGTGTGCAAGGTATGCGGAGCAGTGTGTGCAATGTGTATGGAGCGGAGCGGTGTGTGTATGAGGTGTACGGAGTAGTGCCGTGTGTACGAGATGTATGGAGCGGAGCTGTGTGTGTGTATGAGGTGTATGGAGCGGAGCCGTGTATGAGGTGTATGGAGCGGAGCCGTGTATGAGGTGTATGGAGCGGAGCTGAATGTGTACGGAGCGGAGCCGTGTGTGTATGAGATGTATGGAGTGGAGCCGTGTGTACGGAGCGGAGCCGTGTATGCAAAGTTTACGGAGCGCAGCCGCGTGTGTAGGAGTAGCTATGTGTGGCCATTATCATGTGCGGCCAATATACAGTAAGGAGCATCATGTGTGGCCATTATACAGTATGGAGCATCATGTGCGGTCATTATACAGTATTATTGAGCATCATGTGCGGTCATTATACAGTATGGAGAATCATGTGTGGCCATTATACAGTATGGAGCATCATGTGCGGTCATTATACAGTATGGAGCATCATGTGCGGTGATTATACACTATGGAGCATCATGTGCGGTCATTATACACTATGGAGCATCATGTGTGGTCATTATACAGTATGGAGCATCATGTGCGGTCATTATACAATATGGAGCATCATGTGCGGTCATTATACAGTATGGAGCATGATGTGCAGTCATACAGCATGGAGCATCATGTGCGGCTATTATACAGTATGGAACATCATGTGCGGTCATTATACAGTACGGAACATCATGTGCGGTCATTATACAGTATGGAGCCTCATGTGCGGTCATTATAAAGTATGGAGCCTCATGTGCGGTCATTATACAGTATGGAACATCATGTGCGGTCATTATACAGTATGGAGCCTCATGTGGGGTCATTATACAGTATGGAGCCTCATGTGCGGTCATTACAGTATGGAGCATCATATGCGGCTATTATACAGTATGGAACATCATGTGCGGTCATTATACAGTATGGAGCATCATGTGCGGTCATTATACAGTATGGAGCATCATGTGCGGCTATTATACAGTATGGAGCATCATGTGTGGCCATTATACAGTATGGAGCCTCATGTGCGGTCATTATAAAGTATGGAGCATCATGTGTGGCCATTATACAGTATAGAGCATCATGTGCGGTCATTATACAGTATGGAGCATCATGTGTGGCCATTATACAGTATGGAGCATCATGTGCTGTCATTATACAGTATGGAGCATCATGTGCTGTCATTATACAGTATGGAGCATCATGTGCAGTCATTATACAGTATGGAGCATCATGTGCTGTCATACAGTATGGAGCATCATGTGCAGTCATTATACAGTATGGAGCATCATGTGCGGCTATTATACAGTATGGAGCATCATATGCGGTCATTATACAATATGGAGCATCATGTGTGGTCATTATACAGTATAGAGCATCATGTGCGGTCATTATACAGTATGGAGCATCATGTGTGGCCATTATACAGTATGGAGCATCATGTGTGGCCATTATACAGTATTGAGCATCATGTGCGGTCATTATACAGTATGGAGCATCATGTGCAGTCACTATACAGTATGGAGCATCATATGTGGCCATTATACAGTATTGAGCATCATGTGGGGTCATTATACAGTATTGAGCATCATGTGGGGCCATTATACAGTATTGAGCATCATGTGGGGTCATTATACAGTATTGAGCATCATGTGGGGCCATTATACAGTATGGAGCATCATGTGGTGCCATTATACAGTATTGAGCATCATGTGGGGTCATTATACAGTATTGAGCATCATGTGGGGCACTTATACAGTATTGAGCATCACGTGGGGTCATTATACAGTATTGAGCATCATGTGGGGCCATTATACAGTATGGAGCATCATGTGTGGCCATTATACAGTATGGAGCATCATGTGTGGCCATTATACAGTATTGAGCATCATGTGGGGTCATTATACAGTATTGAGCATCATGTGGGGCCATGATACAGTATTGAACATCATGTGTGGCCATTATACAGTATTGAGCATCATGTGGGGTCATTATACAGTATTGAACATCATGTGTGGCCATTATACAGTATTGAGCATCATGTGGTCATGTGGGGTCGTTATACAGTATGGAGCACTGTGTGGCCATTATACATTATCGAGCACTGTGTGGCCATATTTTTTTTTTATAATTATTCTTTATGAACAGTGTGATCAGCAGTGCTAAATGGGTGTGGTTGAGACATGGATATGACTAGTGAATGGGTGTGGTCAGAGGTGTGTCCTAAAATTTGCTGCGGCGCGCAACGCGCGCCGCAAACTTTGTCCCTCTTTCCCAACTTCAAAAGTTGGGAGGTATGGTAATATGTGGTCTGGAAATGGTGCGGTGGTATTTGTCCCTTGTATGTGCTATTATTCGATCACTGTGGTTATAATTTGTGGTCTGGTCATGGTGCGGTGGTATTTGTTCCTTGTATGTGATATTATTGGTCAAGATATACCTAAATTGTATTGCAGATTTTAACAAATATTTCCTAGGTTACAGTAGAGTAGGGCCCGGCCCTTTTTCTGGAATAATCTGGTTCGGGTATATCATGACCCCCGTCACATGACCGGGGGGGCCCACAGTGTGTGAACAGCCCGGGGCCCTGGCTACCCTTAATCCACCCCTGCCTGGCAGTATATATTAGCTCACACATACACATAATAGACTGGTCATGTGACTGACAGCTGCTGTATTTCCTATATGGTACATTTGTTGCTCTTGTAGTTTGTCTGCTTATTAATCAGATTTTTATTTTTGAAGGCTAATACCAGACTTGTGTGTGTTTTAGGGCGAGTTTCGTTTGTCAAGTTGTGTGTGGCGACATGCATGTAGCGACTTTTGTGAGATGAGTTTTGTGTGGCAACATGCGTGTAGCAACTTTTTGTGTGTCGAGTTGCATGTAATAGGTTAGTGTAGCAAGTTGTGTGCAGCAAGTTTTGCGCATGGCGAGTTTTGCGCGTGGTGAGTTTTATGTCTGGTGCCTTTTGAGTATGTGCAAGTTTTGTGTGAGGCAACTTTTTCATGTGTTGCAAATTTTGTGCATGTGGCAATTTTTCCGCGTGTGCAAGTTTTGCGTGTGGCGAGTTTTCCATGAGGTGAGTTTTGCACTTGTGGCGAGTTTTGCGTGAGCCTAGTTTTTGCATGTGGCGAGTTTTGCACGTGGCGAGTTTTGAGCGACGACTTTTGTGTTTCGACTTTTATGTGGCGAGGTTGGTGTATGTGTGGTGAAATGTGTGCTGAGGGTGGTATATGTGTTCAAGCACGTGGTAGTGTGTGGCGCATTTTGTGTGTGTGTTCATATCCCCATGTGTGGTGAGTATCTCATGTCGGGGCCCCACCTTAGCAACTGTACGGTATATACTCTTTGGCGCCATCGCTCTCATTCTTTAAGTCCCCCTTGTTCACATCTGGCAGCTGTCAATTTGCCTCCAACACTTTTCCTTTCACTTTTCCCCATTATGTAGATAGGGGAAAAATAGTTTGGTGAATTGGAAAGTGCGGAGTTAAAATTTCACCTCAGAACATAGCCTATGACGCTCTCAGGGTCCAGACGTGTGACTGTGCAAAATTTTGTTTCTGTAGCTGCGACGCCTCCAACACTTTTCCTTTCACTTTTTTCCCCATTATGTAGATAGGGGCAAAATTGTTTGGTGAATTGGAAAGCGCGGGGTTAAAATTTCACCTCACAACGTAGCCTATGACGCTCTCAGGGTCCAGACGTGTGACTGTGCAAAATTTTGTTTCTGTAGCTGGGACGCCTCCAACACTTTTCCTTTCACTTTTTTCCCCATTATGTAGATAGGGGCAAAATTGTTTGGTGAATTGGAAAGCGCGGGGTTAATATTTCACCTCACAACATAGCCTATGACGCTCTCGGGGTCCAGACGTGTGACTGTGCAAAATTTTGTTTCTGTAGCTGCGACGCCTCCAACACTTTTCCTTTCACTTTTTTCCCCATTATGTAGATAGGGGCAAAATTGTTTGGTGAATTGGAAAGCGCGGGGTTAATATTTCACCTCACAACATAGCCTATGACGCTCTCGGGGTCCAGACGTGTGACTGTGCAAAATTTTGTTGCTGTAGCTGCGACGCCTCCAACACTTTTCCTTTCACTTTTTCCCCATTATGTAGATAGGGGCAAAATTGTTTGGTGAATTAGAACGCGCGGGGTTAAAATTTCACCTCACAATGTAGCCTATGATGCTCTCAGGGTCCAGACGTGTGACTGTGCAAAATTTTGTTGCTGTAGCTGCGACGCTTCCAACACTTTTCCTTTCACTTTTTTCCCCATTATGTAGATATGGGCAAAATTGTTTGGTGAATTGGAACGCGCGGGGATAAAATTTCGCCTCACAATATAGCCTATGACGCTCTCGGGGTCCAGACGTGTGACTGTGCAAAATTTTGTGGCTGTAGCTGCGACGGTGCAGATGCCAATCCCGGACATACACACACACACACACACATTCAGCTTTATGTAGTAGACTAGCTGAAGAGCCCGGCGTTGCCTGGGCATAGTAAATATCTGTGGTTAGTTATAGCACGTCACTTCTCTTATTTTCCCATCACGCCTCTCATTTTCCCAATCACATCTTTAATTTTCCCCCTCACATCTCTCATTTTCTCCCTCACTCCTCTCATTCCCGCCTAACACTTGTCATTTCGACCTCACATCTGTCATTTTCCGATCACTACAATATTTTCCCTCACTTCTCTCATTTTGCACTCACACCTTTTCATTTTCACCTCACACCTCTCATTTTTATCTCAGTATATACATGTTTGTCATCTCCCTTATATATAGTATACACCTGTATGTCATCTCCTGTATATAGTATATACCTGTATGTCATCTCCCCTGTATATACTATATACCTGCTGTGTGTCATCTCCCCTGTATATAGTATATACCTGTATGTCATCTCCTCCTATATATAGTATATACCTGTATGTCATCTCCTATATATAGTATATACCTGTATGTCATCTCCTCCTATATATAGTATATACCTGTATGTCATCTCCTTCTATATATACTATATACCTGTATGTCATCTCCTCCTGTATATAGTATATACCTGTGTCATGTCCCCTGTATATAGTATATATCTGTGTGTCATCTCCTCCTGTATATAGTATATACCTGTATGTCATCTTCTATATATAGCATATACCTGTATGTCATCTCCTCCTGTATATAGTATATACCTGTAGGTAATCTGCTCCTGTATATAGTATATACCTGTGTGTCATCTCCCCTGTATATAGTATATACCTGTGTGATCTCCTGTATTAGACCTCGTTAACACGTTATTTGCTCAGTATTTTTACCTCAGTATTTGTAAGATAAATTGGCAGCCTGATAAATCCCCAGCCAACAGGAAGCCCTCCCCCTGGCAGTATATATTAGCTCACACATACACATAATAGACAGGTCATGTGACTGACAGCTGCCGTATTTCCTATGTGGTACATTTGTTGCTCTTGTAGTTTGTCTGCTTATTAATCAGATTTTTATTTTTGAAGGCTAATGCCAGACTTGTGTGTGTTTTAGGGCGAGTTTCGTTTGTCAAGTTGTGTGTGTTGAGTTGTGTGTGGCGACATGCATGTAGCGACTTTTGTGAGATGAGTTTTGTGTGGCAACATGCGTGTAGCAACTTTTTGTGTGTCGAGTTGCATGTGACAGGTTAGTGTAGCAAGTTGTGTGCAGCAAGTTTTGCGCATGGCGAGTTTTGCGCGTGGTGAGTTTTATGTCTGGTGCCTTTTGAGTATGTGCAAGTTTTGTGTGAGGCAACTTTTGCATGTGTTGCAAATTTGGTGCATGTGGCAATTTTTCCGCATGTGCAAGTTTTGCATGTGGCGAGTTTTCCTTGAGGTGAGTTTTGCACTTGTGGCGAGTTTTGCGTGAGCCTATTTTTTGCATGTGGCGAGTTTTGCGCGTGGTGAGTTTTGAGCGGCGACTTTTGTGTTTCGACTTTTATGTGGCGAGGTTGGTGTATGTGTGGTGAAATGTGTGCTGAGGGTGGTATATGTGTTCAAGCACGTGGTAGTGTGTGGCGCATTTTGTGTGTGTGTTCATATCCCCGTGTGTGGTAAGTATCCCATGTCGGGGTCCCACCTTAGCAACTGTACGGTATATACTCTTTGGCGCCATCGCTCTCACTCTTTAAGTCCCCCTTGTACACATCTGGCAGCTGTCAATTTGTCTCCAACACTTCCTTTCACTTTTCCCCATTATGTAGATAGGGGCAAAATTTTTTGGTGAATTGGAAAGCGCGGGGTTAAAATTTCACCTCACAACGTAGCCTATGACGCTCTCAGGGTCCAGACGTGTGACTGTGCAAAATTTTGTTGCTGTAGCTGCGACGCTTCCAACACTTTTCCTTTCACTTTTATCCCCATTATGTAGATAGGGGCAAAATTGTTTGGTGAATTGGAACGCGCGGGGTTAAAATTTCGCCTCACAATATAGCCTATGACGCTCTCGGGGTCCAGACGTGTGACTGTGCAAAATTTTGTGGCTGTAGCTGCGACGGTGCAGATGCCAATCCCGGACATACACATACACACACACATACACACACACACACACACACACACACATTCAGCTTTATATAGTAGACTAGCTGAAGAGCCCGGCGTTGCCTGGGCATAGTAAATATCTGTGGTTAGTTATAGCACGTCACTTCTCTTATTTTCTCATCACGCCTCTCATTTTCTCCCTCACACCTCTCATTTTCTCCCTCACACCTCTCATTTTCCCCCTCACTCCTCTCATTCCCCCCTAACACTTGTCATTTCGACCTCACATCTGTCATTTTCCGATCACTGCACTATTTTCCCTCACTCCTCTCATTTTGCACTCACACCTTTTCATTTTCACCTCACACCTCTCATTTTCACCTCAGTATATACATGTTTGTCATCTCCCTTATATATAGTATACACCTGTATGTCATCTCCTGTATATAGTATATACCTGTATGTCATCTCCCCTGTATATAGTATATACCTGCTGTGTCATCTCCTCCTATATATAGTATATACCTGTATGTCATCTCCTCCTATATATAGTATATACCTGTATGTCATCTCCTCCTGTATATAGTATATACCTGTGTGTCATCTCCCCTGTATATAGTATATATCTGTGTGTCATCTCCTCCTGTACATAGTATATACCTGTATGTCATCTTCTATATATAGCATATACCTGTATGTCATCTCCTCCTGTATATAGTATATACCTGTGTGTCATCTCCTCCTGTTTTTAGTATATACCTGTATGTCATCTCCTCCTGTATATAGTATGTACCTGTATGTCATCTCCTCCTCTATATAGTATATACCTGTGTGTTATCTCTCCTGTATACAGTATATATCTGTGTGTCATCTCCCCTGTATATAGTATATACCTGTTTGATCTCCTGTATTAGACCTCGTTAACACGTTATTTGCTCAGTATTTTTACCTCAGTATTTGTAAGATAAATTGGCAGCCTGATAAATCCCCAGCCAACAGGAAGCCCTTCCCCTGGCAGTATATATTAGCTCACACATACACATAATAGACAGGTCATGTGACTGACAGCTGCTGTATTTCCTATATGGTACATTTGTTGCTCTTGTAGTTTGTCTGCTTATTAATCAGATTTTTATTTTTGAAGGCTAATACCAGACTTGTGTGTGTTTTAGGGCGAGTTTCGTTTGTCAAGTTGTGTGTGTTAAGTTGTGTGTGGCGACATTCATGTAGCGACTTTTGTGAGATGAGTTTTGTGTGGCAACATGCGTGTAGCAACTTTTTGTTTGTCGAGTTGCATATAACAGGTTAGTGTAGCAAGTTGTGTGCAGCAAGTTTTGCGCATGGCGAGTTTTGCGCGTGGTGAGTTTTATGTCTGGTGCCTTTTGAGTATGTGTAAGTTTTGTGTGAGGCAACTTTTTCATGTGTTGCAAATTTTGTGCATGTGGCAATTTTTCCGCGTGTGCAAGTTTTGCGTGTGGCGAGTTTTCCATGAGGTGAGTTTTGCACTTGTGGCGAGTTTTGCGTGAGCCTAGTTTTTGCATGTGGCGAGTTTTGCACGTGGCGAGTTTTGAGCGGCGACTTTTGTGTTTTGACTTTTATGTAACATAGTAACATAGTAACATAGTTAGTAAGGCCGAAAAAAGACATTTGTCCATCCAGTTCAGCCTATATTCCGTCATAATAAATCCCCAGATCTACGTCCTTTTACAGAACCTAATAATTGTATGATACAATATTGTTCTGCTCCAGGAAGACATCCAGGCCTCTCTTGAACCCCTCGACTGAGTTCGCCATCACCACCTCCTCAGGCAAGCAATTCCAGATTCTCACTGCCCTAACAGTAAAGAATCCTCTTCTATGTTGGTGGAAAAACCTTCTCTCCTCCAGACGCAAAGAATGCCCCCTTGTGCCCGTCACCTTCCTTGGTATAAACAGATCCTCAGCGAGATATTTGTATTGTCCCCTTATATACTTATACATGGTTATTAGATCGCCCCTCAGTCGTCTTTTTTCTAGACTAAATAATCCTAATTTCGCTAATCTATCTGGGTATTGTAGTTCTCCCATCCCCTTTATTAATTTTGTTGCCCTCCTTTGTACTCTCTCTAGTTCCATTATATCCTTCCTGAGCACCGGTGCCCAAAACTGGACACAGTACTCCATGTGCGGTCTAACTAGGGATTTGTACAGAGGCAGTATAATGCTCTCATCATGTGTATCCAGACCTCTTTTAATGCACCCCATGATCCTGTTTGCCTTGGCAGCTGCTGCCTGGCACTGGCTGCTCCAGGTAAGTTTATCATTAACTAGGATCCCCAAGTCCTTCTCCCTGTCAGATTTACCCAGTGGTTTCCCGTTCAGTGTGTAATGGTGATATTGATTCCTTCTTCCCATGTGTATAACCTTACATTTATCATTGTTAAACCTCATCTGCCACCTTTCAGCCCAAGTTTCCAACTTATCCAGATCCATCTGTAGCAGAATACTATCTTCTCTTGTATTAACTGCTTTACATAGTTTTGTATCATCTGCAAATATCGATATTTTACTGTGTAAACCTTCTACCAGATCATTAATGAATATGTTGAAGAGAACAGGTCCCAATACTGACCCCTGCGGTACCCCACTGGTCACAGCGACCCAGTTAGAGACTATACCATTTATAACCACCCTCTGCTTTCTATCACTAAGCCAGTTACTAACCCATTTACACACATTTTCCCCCAGACCAAGCATTCTCATTTTGTGTACCAACCTCTTGTGCGGCACGGTATCAAACGCTTTGGAAAAATCGAGATATACCACGTCCAATGACTCACCGTGGTCCAGCCTATAGCTTACCTCTTCATAAAAACTGATTAGATTGGTTTGACAGGAGCGATTTCTCATAAACCCATGCTGATATGGAGTTAAACAGTTATTCTCATTGAGATAATCCAGAATAACATCCCTCAGAAACCCTTCAAATATTTTACCAACAATAGAGGTTAGACTTACTGGCCTATAATTTCCAGGTTCACTTTTAGAGCCCTTTTTGAATATTGGCACCACATTTGCTATGCGCCAGTCCTGCGGAACAGACCCTGTCGCTATAGAGTCCCTAAAAATAAGAAATAATGGTTTATCTATTACATTACTTAGTTCCCTTAGTACTCGTGGGTGTATGCCATCCGGACCCGGAGATTTATCTATTTTAATCTTATTTAGCCGGTTTCGCACCTCTTCTTGGGTTAGATTGGTGACCCTTAATATAGGGTTTTCATTGTTTCTTGGGATTTCACCTAGCATTTCATTTTCCACCGTGAATACCGTGGAGAAGAAGGTGTTTAATATGTTAGCTTTTTCCTCGTCATCTACAACCATTCTTTCCTCACTATTTTTTAAGGGGCCTACATTTTCAGTTTTTATTCTTTTACTATTGATATAGTTGAAGAACAGTTTGGGATTAGTTTTACTCTCCTTAGCAATGTGCTTCTCTGTTTCCTTTTTGGCAGCTTTAATTAGTTTTTTAGATAAAGTATTTTTCTCCCTATAGTTTTTTAGAGCTTCAATGGTGCCATCCTGCTTTAGTAGTGCAAATGCTTTCTTTTTACTGTTAATTGCCTGTCTTACTTCTTTGTTTAGCCACATTGGGTTTTTCCTATTTCTAGTCCTTTTATTCCCACAAGGTATAAACCGCTTACACTGCCTATTTAGGATGTTCTTAAACATTTCCCATTTATTATCTGTATTCTCATTTCTGAGGATATTGTCCCAGTCTACCAGATTAAGGGCATCTCTAAGCTGGTCAAACTTTGCCTTCCTAAAGTTCAGTGTTTTTGTGACTCCCTGACAAGTCCCCCTAGTGAAAGACAGGTGAAACTGTACAATATTGTGGTCGCTATTTCCTAGATGCCCGACCACCTGCAGATTTGTTATTCTGTCAGGTCTATTAGATAGTATTAGGTCTAAAAGTGCTGCTCCTCTGGTTGGATTCTGCACCAATTGTGAAAGATAATTTTTCTTGGTTATTAGCAGAAACCTGTTGCCTTTATGGGTTTCACAGGTTTCTGTTTCCCAGTTAATATCCGGGTAGTTAAAGTCCCCCATAACCAGGACCTCATTATGGGTTGCAGCTTCATCTATCTGCTTTAGAAGTAGACTTTCCATGCTTTCTGTTATATTTGGGGGTTTGTAACAGACCCCAATGAGAATTTTGTTACCATTTTTCCCTCCATGAATTTCAACCCATATGGACTCGACATCTTCATTCCCTTCGCTAATATCCTCCCTTAAAGTGGACTTTAGACAAGACTTTACATAGAGACAAACCCCTCCTCCTCTCCGATTTTTACGATCCTTTCTAAACAGACTGTAACCCTGTAAGTTAACTGCCCAGTCATAGCTTTCATCTAACCATGTCTCGGTTATTCCCACTATGTCAAAGTTACCTGTAGATATTTCTGCTTCTAGTTCTTCCATCTTGTTTGTCAGGCTTCTGGCGTTTGCGAGCATGCAGTTTAGAGGATTTTGTTTTGTTCCAATCTCCTCACTGTGGATTGTTTTAGAAATGTTCTTACCTCCCTTCTGAGTATGTTTTCCTGGGTCGTCTTTGTACGAGTCTAATGTTTTTCTTCCCGTCCCCTCTTCTTCTAGTTTAACGCCCTCCTGATGAGTGTAGCGAGTCTTCTGGCGAATGTGTGTTTCCCAGGTTTGTTGAGGTGTAGTCCGTCTCTGGCGAGGAGTCCATCATACCAGTAATTCACACCGTGGTCCAGGAATCCAAATCCTTGTTGTCTGCACCATCGTCTTAGCCAGTTGTTTGCTAAGACGATGGTGCAGACAACAAGGATTTGGATTCCTGGACCACGGTGTGAATTACTGGTATGATGGACTCCTCGCCAGAGACGGACTACACCTCAACAAACCTGGGAAACACACAGGCGAGGTTGGCGTATGTGTGGCGAGGTTGGCGTATGTGTGGTGAAATGTGTGCTGAGGGTGGTATATGTGTTCAAGCACGTGGTAGTGTGTGGCGCATTTTGTGTGTGTGTTCATATCCCCATGTGTGGTGAGTATCTCATGTCGGGGCCCCACCTTAGCAACTGATCGGTATATACTCTTTGGCGCCATCGCTCTCACTCTTTAAGTCCCCCTTGTTCACATCTGGCAGCTGTCAATTTGCCTCCAACACTTTTCCTTTCACTTTTCCCCATTATGTAGATAGGGGAAAAATAGTTTGGTGAATTGGAAAGCGCGGGGTTAAAATTTCACCTCACAACATAGCCTATGACGCTCTCAGGGTCCAGACGTGTGACTGTGCAAAATTTTGTTTCTGTAGCTGCGACGCCTCCAACACTTTTCCTTTCACTTTTTTCCCCATTATGTAGATAGGGGCAAAATTGTTTGGTGAATTGGAAAGTGCGGGGTTAAAATTTCACCTCACAACGTAGCCTATGACGCTCTCAGGGTCCAGACGTGTGACTGTGTAAAATTTTGTTTCTGTAGCTGGGACGCCTCCAACACTTTTCCTTTCACTTTTTTCCCCATTATGTAGATAGGGGCAAAATTGTTTGGTGAATTGGAACGCGCGGGGTTAAAATTTCGCCTCACAATATAGCCTATGACGCTCTCGGGGTCCAGACGTGTGACTGTGCAAAATTTTGTGGCTGTAGCTGCGACGGTGCAGATGCCAATCCCAGACATACACACACACACACACACACATTCAGCTTTATATAGTAGTTAAACGACTATGTCACTATGTGTATATATATGTCTATACAGTATCTGACATAAGTGAGTACACCCCATGTAGATAGGTATATACAGTATCTGACATAAGTGAGTACACCCCATATATATAGGTCTATACAGTATCTAACATAAGTGAGTACACCCCATATATATAGGTCTATACAGTATCTGACATAAGTGAGTAGACCCCATATATATAGGTCTATACAGTATCTGACATAAGTGAGTACACCCCATGTAGATAGGTATATACAGTAACTGACATAAGTGAGTACACCCCATATATATAGGTCTATACAGTATCTAACATAAGTGAGTACACCCCATATATATAGGTCTATACAGTATCTGACATAAGTGAGTACACCCCATATATATAGGTCTATACAGTATCTGACATAAGTGAGTACACCCCTCTCATTTTTGTAACATTTTCTATCTTTTCATGGGACAACACTGAAGATCTGACTTTTTTTTCCAATCTTCAGTAGTCACTGCACAACTTGTGTAGACAACACCGCTATTAATGTAGAAACCACTAGCAACAAAAGTGAGTACACTCCTAAAAATGGCCAAATTGTGCCCGAAGGGTGAGTACTTAGTGTGGCCGCCATTATTTCCTGCACTGCCGTAGCTCTCTTGGGCACGGAGGTCACTGGCGGCCCCTGGAATCCTCTTCCCTCCTCCACATCACGGATCTGGTGGATGTTAGACACCCGGCGCTCCTCCACCTTCTGTTTGAAGATGCTCAATAGTTTTCATGTCTGGAGACATGCTTGGCCAGTTCAGCACCTTTACCCTCAGTTTCTTTAACAAGTCATTAGTAGTCTTTGGGGTTATCATGTTGGAATACTTCCTTGCAACCCAGTTTCCGGAGGTAGGGGACCATGCTCTGCTTCAGTATGTCACGGTACATGTTGGCATTCATGGTTCCCTCAATGAACTGTAGCTCTCCACTGCCGGCAGCTCTCATGCAGCCCCAAACTATGACACCTCCTCCACCATGCTTGACTGTAGGCAGGACACACTGTCTTTGTACTTCTCACCTGGTCGCCGTCACACACACTTGACACCATCTGAATCAAATAAGTTTATCTTTGTCTCATCAGACCACAGAACATGGTTCCAGGAATCCATGTCCTTAGTGTGCTTGTCTTCAGCAAATTATTTGCCGGCTTTCTTGTGCATCATCTTTAATAGGTCAGAAGGCGTTTGTGGATAGTCTCCGCTCTGCCAACAGGATTTAAGACCTATATTCCAGTGTAGTAAGATGATGGTTTATTTTGACATGTTTCGATGTACAAAGTTACTTCTTCAGGAAAAACCACAAGTGCATAAACATGAAGGTAATCCCTTCACCCCTGTAACCTCTGCAGCAATGTGTATCATCTGAGCACTGACAGGCGATCTCCCCACCCCTGTAACCTCTGCAGCAATGTGTGTGGTCTGAGCACTGACAGGCGGACCCCCCACCCCTGTAACCTCTGCAGCAATGTGTATCATCTGAGCACTAACAGGCAGACCCTCACCCCTGTAACCTCTGCAGCAATGTGTATGGTCTGAGCACTGACAGGCGGTCCCTCACCCCTGTAACCTCTGCAGCAATGTGTATGGTCTGAGCACTGACAGGCGGACCCCCCACCCCTGTAACCTCTGCAGCGATGTGTATGGTCTGAGCACTGACAGGCGGACCCCCCCGCCCCTGTAACCTCTGCAGCAATGTATAATAATCTTTATTTTTATATAGCGCTAACATATTCCGCAGCGCTTTACAGTTTGCACACATTATCATCACTGTCCCTGATGGGGCTCACAATCTATCGTCTGAGCACTGACAGGCGGACCCTGCACCCTTGTAACCTCTGCAGCAATGTGTGTGGTCTGAGCACTGACAGGTGGACCCTTACCCCTGTAACCTCTGCAGCAATGTGTATCTTCTGAGCACTGACAGGCGGACCCTCACCCCTGTAACCTCTGCAGCAATGTGTATCGTCTGAGCACTGACAGGCGGACCCTCCACCCCGTAACCTCTGCAGCAATGTGTGTGGTCTGAGCACTGACAGGCGGACCCCCCCCCCCACACCCCTGTAACCTCTGCAGCAATGTGTATCGCTTGAGCACTGACAGGCGGACCCTCCACCCCTGCAACCTCTGCAGCAATGTGTATATTCTGAGCACTGACAGGCGGACCCTCACCCCTGTAACCTCTGCAGCAATGTGTATCGTCTGAGCACTGGCAGGCAGACCCTCCACCCCTGTAACCTCTGCAGCAATGTGTATCGTCTGAGCACTGGCAGGCGGACCCTCCACCCCTGTAACCTCTGCAGCAATGTGTATCGTCTGAGCACTGACAGGCGGACCCCTCACCCCTGTAACCTCTGCAGCAATGTGTATCGTCTGAGCACTAGCAGGCAGACCCTCCACCCCTGTAACCTCTGCAGAAATGTGTATCGTCTGAGCACTGACAGGCGGACCCTCACCCCTGTAACCTCTGCAATGCTGGCAGCACTAAAATGTCTATTCTGACCAGACGTTCTCTGGATATGACACTAAGCACCTGCACTCACTTTCTGTTGTCGTCCATTGCGAGGCCTGATCTTAGTGGATCCTGTCGTGTTACACTGCTCTACGGCCTTGGCCACCGTGCGGCAGCTCAGTGTCGGGGTTTTGGCCATCTTCTCATAGCCTCGGCCATCTTTATGTAGAGCAACAATTCTTGTTTTCAGAGTTCCTTGCCATGAGGCGCCATGTTGAACTTCCAGTGACCGGGATAAGTGCATGAGAGCGATAGCACCAAATGTAACACACCTGCTCCCCATTCACACCTCAGACCTTGTAACACTAATGAGCCACATGACTCTGGGGAGGGAAAATGGCTAATTGGTCACAATATGACCATTTTCACTCTACGGTGTACTCACTTTGTTGCCAGCAGTTTAGACATCAATGCCTGTGTGTTGAATTAAGAGGACACCAAATTTACACTGTTACACAAGCTGAACACTGGCTACTGTACATTGTATTAGAGTGTCCTATCTTAAGTGTTGTCCCGTGAACTCTCTCTTTTGAATGGCTACTGAAAGTAACATCCTGTGATCTGTTTGCTTGTAATCAGTGTGTGCATTAAAGCTGAGTGAGTTTCTGGGATCCAGACAGACTCCTGCATCTTTCATCCAGCCACTGACGGTTCTGGATTGGGAGTCATGGGGAAAGCAAAAGAATTGTCAACGGATCTACGGGAAAAGGTAGGTGAACTGTATAAAACAGTAAAGGGAAAAAAAAGATCCAAGGAATTGATAATGCCAGTCAGCAGCGTTCAAACTGTGATTAACAAATGGAAAATCGGGGGCTCTGTAAACACAAAACCACGGTCAGGTAGACCAACAAAAATGTCCTCCACAACTGCCAGGAAAATTGTTCAGGATGCAAAGAAAAACACAAATAACATCAGCTGAAATACAGGACTCTGAAAACTAGGGATGTGGCTGTTTCAAGATGCACAATAAGGAGGCACTTGGAAGAAAAATGGGCTGTATGGTTGAGTCGCCAGAAGAAAGACATTACTGCACAAATGCCACAAAGTATCACGCCTACAATGAGCAAAACCGCACAGAGACAAGCCTCAAAACTTCTGGAACAAGGTAATTTCGAGTGATGACTCCAAACTTGAACTTTTTGGCCACAACCATAAATGTTACATTTGGAGAGAGGCCAACAAGGCATATGATGAAAGGAACACCATTCTTACTGTAAAGCACGGAGGTGGATCGCTGATGTTTTGGGGATGTGTGAGCTACAAAGGCACAGGAAACTTGGTCAAGGTTGAAGGAAAGATGAATACAGCACGTTATCGGTAAATACTGGAGGCACATTTTCACTCATCAGCCCCAAAGCTGCGCATGGGAAGTGCTTGGACGTTCCAACATGACAACGATTCAAAACACAAGGCCAAGTCAACCTGTCATTGGCTACAGCAGAACAAAGTGAAGGTTCTGGAGTGGCCATCTCAGTCTCCTGACCTCAATATCATTGAGCCACTCTCGGGAAATCTCAAGCGGGCAGTTCATGCTAGACAGTCCAGGAATTTACAGGAACTGGAGGCTTTTTGCCAAGAACAGTGGGCAGCTTCCCATCTGAGAAAATAAAGAAAGTCATCCACAACTACCACAAAAGACTTCAAGCTGTCATTCATGTTATAGGGGGCAATACACGGTATTAAAGGGAATCTGTCACCTCATTTTTCGCATATAAGATGCGGCCACCGCCATTAGGGGCTTATCTACAGCATTCTGTAATACTGTAGATAAGCCCCCGATGTATCCTGAAAGATAAGAAAAACAAGCTAGATTATACTCACCCGGGGCGGTCCGGTGTGGTCCGGGTCCGATGGGCGTCGCAGGTCCGGGTCTGGCGCCTCCCATCTTCATGCGATGACATCCTCTTCTTTGCTTCTGTTACGGCTCCTGTGCAGGCGTACTGATTTGCCCTGTTGAGGGCAGCGTAAAGTACGGCAGTGCGCAGGCGCCGGGCACTCTGACCTTTCCCAGCGCCTGCGCACTGCAGTACTTTGCTCTGCCCTCAACATGGCAGAGAATTACACCTACGCAGGAGCCACGACAGAAGCAAGGAAGAGGACATCATTGTATGAAGATGGGAGGTGCTGTACCCGGACCTGCGACGCCCATCGGACCCGGACTGCACCGGACCGCCCCCGGGTGAGTATAATCTAGCTTGTTTTTCTTATCTTTCAGGTTACATCGGGGGGGGGGGGGGGCTTATCTACAGTATTGCAGAATGCTGTAGATAAGCCCCTAAGGGTATGTTCACAAGTTCCTGATTTCCCTCCTTTTTTTTCAGGACTAAAAACCGCAGCTCTTGGCAGAAAACGCAGGTCCTTTTTTTGGTGCGTTTTTTGATGCGCTTTTTTATGCAGTTTTCTATGCAGAGTCTGTGTGTTTTCTAGGAAGTTTTTTAGGGTTAAAATGGCTGAAAATACCCTAACCTTACCCCTAACCCTAACCTTAGTGGAAAAAAAAAAAATTCTTAATTTTTTTATTGTCCCTACCTATGGGGGTGACAAAGGGGGGGGGGGTGTCATTTACTATTTTTTTTATTTTGATCACTGAGATAGGTTATATCTCAGTGATCAAAATGCACTTCGGAATGAATCTGCCGGCCGGCAGATTCGGCGGGCGCACTGCGCATGCGCCCGCCATTTTGCAAGATGGCGGCGCCCAGGGAGAAGACGGCCGGACGGACACCGGGAGGCCGGGTAAGTATAAGGGGGGGAGATGAGGGCACGGGGGGGTGGCATCGGAGCATGGGGGGGTGGCATCGGAGCATGGGGGGGTGGGATTGGGGCACGGGGGGCAGCCACACTGCAGCGGTTCTGCACCACAAACTGCAGTAAAACCCGCAGATATATTTTTCATCTGCGGGTTTTACTGCGGGTTTGACCTCACAATGGAGGTCTACGGGGGCAGAACCGCTGCAGTTTTGCAAAAAGAAGTGACATGGTACTTCTTTTTTACCGCGGCTATTCAGCGTGGCTTTTTTTCCCGATTCCCGCATCATATGCACAGTGGTTCCTGTTTTCCATAGGGTACAGTGTACTGTACCCTGCATGGAAAACAGCTGTGGAGCCGCAGCGGCAAAATCGCGGCGGTTCCGCAGTAAAAAACGCACTGTGTGAACATGGCCTAATGGCGATGGCCGCATCTTAAATGCAAAAAATGAGGTGACATATTCCCTTTAAGAAACGGGGTATGTAAACTTTTGATCGGGGTCATTTGGATGTTTTGGGTTGTCATTGTGATTTAAAAGGAATCTGTCACCCCAAAATTCGCCTATAAGCTAAGGCCACCGGCATCAGGGGCTTATTATCTACAGCATTCTGTAATGCTGTAGATAAGCCCCCGATGTAACCTGCATCATATGAACATTACAGAATGCTGTAGATAAGCCTCTGATGCTGGTGGCCTTAGCTTATAGGCGAATTTTGGGGTGACAGATTCCCTTTAAAAAGAGAAAACAGTAGTTTGACAATAATTGGCTTCACAAAACCACTAACCATGAGTGGAGAAAAAGTTTAGTCATATTCTCTGAAAAAAGGCCAAAAAAGCAAAAATTCTGCCAGAGTATGTAAACTATTGAGCATAACTGTATATATACAGTAGGTACAGAAAGTATTCAGACCCCTTTACATTTTTCACTCTTTGTTTCATTGCAGCCACTTGGTAAATTCAAAAAAGTTTATTTTTTCTCATTAATGTACACTCCGCACCCCATCTTGACTAAAAATAAACAGAAATGTAGTAATTTTTGCAAATTTATTTTAAAAAAACCTGAAATATCCCATGGTCATAAGTATTAAATAGAAGCACCTTTTGAGCTAGTATAGCCATGAGTCTTCTTGGGGATGATGCAACAAGTTTTTCACACCTGGATTTGGGGATGCTCGGCCATTCTTCCTTGCAGATCCCCTCCAGTTCCGTCAGGTTGGATGGTGAACGTTGAAGACACAAAAAAGCATAGTAGAACCAAAAACACTCAGTTTCAAAAAATCACAGTAATCCGCAAGTGTTAGTAAAAAGATGTAAAAAACAGGGTATTTGGTTGATTCGTTTTGTGCAAATAATGTATACTAAGCGGCTCCACCAAACGTCAAGGTATACCCATATCAGAGCAGTCCTAACTGATGTATGCAATCCCTATCTGATGTATTTAAAAACCTGATCATCTGTATATTACCTGTGTGAACAGGGTTCAGAAAGGAAAAGTCCATGTGGACATGCTGAGTGGAACAGCTTTTGTGCAGATAGCCCAAGAGGAGTGGTCGGTAACTCCCTAGTCTTGTAGACACAAGAGAACAATTATGGAAACAGGAACACATGGGCTACTTGCACAGTGAACAATTCTGGATGGTGAACGTTGGTGTACAGCCATTTTCAGGTCTCTCCAGAGATGCTCAATTGGGTTTATGTCAGGGCTCTGGCTGGGCCGGTCAAGAATAGTCACAGAGTTGTTCTGAAGCCACTCCTTTGTTATTTTAGCTGTGTGCTTAGGGTCATTGTCTTATTGGAAGGTGAACCTTCAGCCAAATCTGAGGTCCAGAGCATTCTGGAAGTGGTTTTCATCCAGGATATCTCTATACTTGGCCGCATTCATGTTTCCTTCAGTGACAACCAGTCATCCTGTCCGTGCAGCTGAAAAACACCCCCATAGCATGATGCTGCCTCCACCATGTTTCACTGTTGGGATTGTATTGTGCAGGTGATGAGCAGTGCCTGGTTTTCTCCACACATGCCGCTTAGAATTATCACCAAAAAAGTATATCTTCATCTCATCAGACCAGAGAATTAATTCTCATAGTCTGGGAGTCCTTCGTGTGTTTTTTAGCAAACTCTATGCAGGCTTTCATATGGCTTGCACTGAGGAGAGGCTCCCGTCGCGCCACTCTGCCGACTGGTGGAGGGCTGCAGTGATAGTTGACTTTGTGGAACTTTCTCCCATCTCCCTGTCGCATCTCTGGAGCTCAGCCACAGTGACCTTGGGGTTCTTCTTTACCTCTCTCACCAAGGTTCTTCTCCCACGATTGCTCTGTTTGGCTACACGGCCAGGTCTAGGAAGACTTCTGGTGGTCCCAAACGTCTTCCATTTAAGGATTATGGAGGACACTGTGCTCTTAGGAACCTTGAGAACTGCAGAAATTCTGTTGTAACCTTGGCCAGATCTGTGCCTTGCCACAATTCTGTCTCTGAGCTCCTTGGCCAGTTCCTTTGACCTCATGATTCTCGTTTGGTCTGACATGCACTGTGAGCTGTGATGTCTTATATAGACAGATGTGTCCCTTTCCAAATCAAGTCCTAACAGTTTAATTAAACACAGCTGGACTCCAAAGAAGGAGTAGAACCATCTCAAGGAGGATCATAAGGAAATGGACAGCATGTGACTTAAGCCCCAAGGGTGGTTTGCACGTCAATGACCGGGCCAATTTTTACAATTCTGACCACTGTCCCTTTATGAGGTTATAACTCTGGAACGCTTCAAAGGATCTTGGCGATTCTGACACTGTTTACTCGTGACATATTGTACTTCATGATAGTGGTAAAATTTCTTCGATATAACTTGGTTTATTTGTGAAAAAAAACAGAAATCTGGGCAAAAATTTTGAAAATTTAGCAATTTTCCAAATTTGAATTTTTATGCCCTTAAATTACAGAGATATGTAATGTAAAATAATTAATAAGTAACATTTCCCACATGTCTACTTTACATCAGCACAATTTTGGAACCAAACATTTTTTTTGTTAGGGAGTTATAAGGGTTAAAAGTTGACCAGCAATTTCTCATTTTTATAACACCAATATTTTTTAGGGTCCACATCACATTTGAAGTCATTTTGAGGGGTCTATATGATAGAAAATAACCAAGTGTGACACCATTCTAAAAACTGCACAGGAATTTTTGGAATGTTTTAACCCCTTCCCGACCCATGACGCCACGTAGGCGTCATGAAAGTCGGTGCCATTCCGACCCATGACGCCTATGCGGCGTCATGGAAAGATCGCGTCCCTGCAGATCGGGTGAAAGGGTTAACTCCCATTTCACCCGATCTGCAGGGACAGGGGGAGTGGTAGTTTAGCCCAGGGGGGGTGGCTTCACCCCCTCGTGGCTACGATCGCTCTGATTGGCTGTTGAAAGTGAAACTGCCAATCAGAGCGATTTGTAATATTTCACCCATTATAACGGGTGAAATATTACAATCCAGCCATGGCCGATGCTGAAATATCATCGGCCATGGCTGGAAATACTAGTGTGCCCCCACCCCACCCCTCCGATCGCCCCCCCACCCCCCCGATCTGGCCGGTACACTGCTCCGGCTCCCCTCCGTCCAGTGCTCCGCTCCCCCCCGTGCTCGTGTCCGCTCCCCCCGTGCTCCAATCACCCCCCCGTGCTCCAATCACCCCCCCTGCACTCCGATCCACCCCCCCCGTGCTCCGTTCCACCCCCCGTGCTCCATTCCAGCCCCCCCGTGCTCCGTTCCACGCCCCCCGCGCTCCGTTCCACCCCTCCCGCGCTCCGATTCCCCCCCCCCGTGCTCCGATCCCCCCCCCGTGGTCCCCCCCCCCACCCTATCATACTTACCGATCCAGCCGTGGTCCCGTCCGTCTTCTCCCGGGCGCCGCCATCTTCCAAAATGGCGGGCGCATGTGCAGTGCGCCCGCCGAATCTGCCGGCCGGCAGATTCGTTCCAAAGTGCATTTTGATCACTGAGATATAATCTATCTCAGTGATCAAAATAAAAAAAATAATAAATGACCCCCCCCCTTTGTCACCCCCATAGGTAGGGACAATAAAAAAATAAAGATATTTTTTTTTTCCACTAATGTTAGAATAGGGTTAGGGGTAGGGGTAGGGTTAGGGGTAGGGTTAGGGTTAGGGTTAGGGCTAGGGTTAGGGGTAGGGTTAGGGGTAGGGTTAGGGTTAGGGTTAGGAATGTGCACACGTATTCTGGTCCTCTGCGGATTTTTCCGCTGCGGATTTGATAAATCCGCAGTGCTAAACCGCTGCGGATTTATGGCGGATTTACCGCGTTTTTTTCTGCGCATTTCACTGCGGTTTTACAATTGCGATTTTCTATTGGAGCAGTTGTAAAACCGCTGCGGAATCCGCACAAAGAAGTGACATGCTGCGGAATGTAAACCGCTGCGTTTCCGTGCAGTTTTTCCGCAGCATGTGTACAGCGATTTTTGTTTCCCATAGGTTTACATTGAACTGTACACTCATGGGAAACTGCTGCGGATCCGCAGCGTGTGCACATACCTTTAGAATTAGGCTATGTGCACACGGTGCGGATTTGGCTGCGGATCCGCAGCAGTGTTCCATCAGGTTTACAGTACCATGTAAACATATGGAAAACCAAATCCGCTGTGCCCATGGTGCGGAAAATACCGCGCGGGAACGCTGCGTTGTATTTTCCGCAGCATGTCAATTCTTTGTGCGGATTCCGCAGCGTTTTACACCTGTTCCTCAATAGGAATCCGCAGGTGAAATCCGCACAAAAAACACTGGAAATCCGCGGAAAATCCGCAGGTAAAACACAGTGCCTTTTACCCGCCGATTTTTCAAAAATGGTGCGGAAATATCTCACACGAATCCGCAACGTGGGCACATAGCCTTAGGGTTAGGGTTGGAATTAGGGTTGTGGTTAGGGTTAGGGGTGTGTTGGGGTTAGTGTTGTGGTTAGGGGTGTGTTGGGGTTAGGGTTGTGATTAGGATTATGGCTACAGTTGGGATTAGGGTTAGGGGTGTGTTGGGGTTAGTGTTGTGATTAGGGTTATGGCTACAGTTGGGATTAGGGTTAGGGGTGTGTTGGGGTTAGTGTTGGAGTTAGAATTGAGGGGTTACCACTGTTTAGGCACATCAGGGGTCTCCAAACGCAACATGGCGCCACCATTGATTCCAGCCAATCTCGTATTCAAAAAGTCAAATGGTGCTCCCTCACTTCCGAGCCCTGACGTGTGCCCAAACAGTGGTTTACCCCCACATATGGGGTACCAGCATACTCAGGACAAACTGCGCAACAATTACTGGGGTCCAATTTCTCCTGTTACCCTTGTGAATCTAAAAAAATGCTTGCTAAAACATAATTTTTGAGGAAAGAAAAATGATTTTTTATTTTCACGGCTCTGCGTTGTAAACGTCTGTGAAGCACTTGGGGGTTCAAAGTGCTCACCACATATCTAGATAAGTTCCTTGGGGGGTCTAGTTTCTAAAATGGGGTCACTTGTGGGGGGTCTCTACTGTTTAGGCACACCAGGGGCTCTGCAAACGCAACGTGACACCCGCAGACCATTCCATCAAAGTCTGCATTTCAAAAGTCACTACTTCCCTTCTGAGCCCCGACGTGTGCCCAAACAGTGGTTTACCCCCACATATGGGGTATCAGCGTACTCAGGAGAAACTGGACAACAACTTTTGGGGTCCAATTTCTCCTGTAACCCTTGGGAAAATAAAAAATTCTGGGCTAAATAATTATTTTTGAGGAAAGAAAACGTATTTATTATTTTCACGGCTCTGCATTATAAACTTCTATGAAGCACTTGGGGGTTCAAAGTGCTCACCACACATCTAGATAAGTTCCTTTCAGGGTCTAGTTTCCAAAATGGGGTCACTTGTGGGGGGTTTCTACTGTTTAGGCACATCAGGGGCTCTGCAAACGCAACGTGACGCCCGCAGAGCATTCCATCAAAGTCTGCATTTCAAAACGTCACTACTTCAATTCCAAGCCCCGGCATGTGCCCAAACAGTAGTTTACCCCCACATATGGGGTATCACCGTACTCAGGAGAAACTGGACAACAACTTTTGGGGTCAAATTTCTCCTGTTACCCTTGGGAAAATTAAAAAATTCTGGGCTAAATAATTATTTTTGAGGAAAGAAAACGTATTTATTATTTTCACGGCTCTGCATTATAAACTTCTATGAAGCACTTGGGGGTTCAAAGTGCTCACCACACATCTAGATAAGTTCCTTTGGGGGTCTAGTTTCCAAAATGGGGTCACTTGTGGGGGGTTTCTACTGTTAAGCCACATCAGGGGCTCTGCAAACGCAACGTGACGCCCACAGAGCATTCCATCAAAGTCTGCATTTCAAAACGTCACTACTTCACTTCCGAGCCCCGGCATGTGCCCAAACAGTGATTTACCCCCACATATGGGGTATCAGCGTACTCAGGAGAAACTGGACAACAACTTTTGGGGTCAAATTTCTCCTGTTACCCTTGGGAAAATAAAAAATTGCAGGCTAAAAGATCATTTTTGAGAAAATAATTTTTTTTTTTATTTTCATGGCTCTGCGTTATAAACTTCTGTGAAGCACTTGGGGGTTCAAAGTCCTCACCACACATCTAGATTAGTTCCTTTGGGGGTCTAGTTTCCAAAATGGTGTCATTTCTGGGGGATCTCCAATGTTTAAGCACACAGGGGCTCTCCAAACGTGACATGGTGTCCGCTAATGATTGGAGCTAATTTTCCATTTAAAAAGCCAAATGGCGTGCCATCCCTTCCGAGCCCTGCCGTGCGCCCAAACAGTGGTTTACCCCCACATATGGGGTATCAGCGTACTCAGGACAAACTGGACAACAATATTTGGGGTCCAATTTCTCCCATTATCCTTGGCAAAATAGGAAATTCCAGGCTAAAAAATCATTTTTGAGGAAAGAAAAATTATTTTTTATTTTCATGGCTCTGCGTTATAAACTTCTGTGAAGCACCTGGGGGTTTAAAGTGCTCAATATGCATCTAGATAAGTTCCTTGGGGGGTCTAGTTTCCAAAATGGGGTCACTTGTGGGGGAGCTCCAATGTTTAGGCACACAGGGGGCTCTCCAAACGCGACATGGTGTCCGCTAACAATTGGAGCTAATTTTCCATTCAAAAAGTCAAATGGCGCGCCTTCCCTTCCGAGCCCTGCCGTGTGCCCAAACAGTGGTTTACTACCACATATGAGGTATCGGCGTACTCGGGAGAAATTGCCCAACAAATTTTATGATCCATTTTATCCTACTGCCCATGTGAAAATGAAAAAATTGAGGCGAAAATAATTTTTTTGTGAAAAAGAAGTACTTTTTCATTTTTACAGATCAATTTGTGAAGCACCTGAGGGTTTAAAGTGCTCACTAGGCATCTAAATAAGTTCCTTGGGGGGTCTAGTTTCCAAAATGGGGTCACTTGTGGGGGAGCGCCAATGTTTAGGCACACAGGAGCTATCCAAACGCGACATGGTGTCCGCTAACGATGGAAATAATTTTTCATTCAAAAAGTCAAATGGCGCTCCTTCCCTTCCGAGCCTTACCATGTGCCCAAACAGTGGTTTACCCCCACATGTGAGGTATTGGTGTACTCAGGAGAAATTGCCCAACACATTTTAGGATCCATTTTATCCTGTTGCCCATGTGAAAATGAAAAAATTGAGGCTAAAAGAATTTTTTTGTGAAAAAAAAGTACTTTTTCATTTTTACGGATCAATTTGTGAAGCACCTGGGGGTTCAAAGTGCTCACTATGCATCTAGATAAGTTCCTTGGGGCGTCTAGTTTCCAAAATGGGGTCATTTGTGGGGGAGCTCCAATTTTTAGGCACACGGGGGCTCTCCAAACGTGACATGGTGTCCGCTAAAGAGTGGAGCCAATTTTTGATTCAAAAAGTCAAATGGCGCTCCTTCCCTTCCAAGCCCTGCCGTGCGCCCAAACAGTGGTTTACCCCCACATATGAGGTATCAGCGTACTCAGGACAAATTGGACAACAACTTTCGTGGTTCAGTTTCTCCTTTTACCATTGGGAAAATAAAAAAATTGTTGCTAAAAGATAATTTTTGTGACTAAAAAGTTAAATGTTCATTTTTTCCTTCCATGTTGCTTCTGCTGCTGTGAAGCACCTGAAGGGTTAATAAACTTCTTGAATGTGGTTTTGAGTACCTTGAGGGGTGCAGTTTTTAGAATGGTGTCACTTTTGGGTATTTTCAGCCATATAGACCCCTCAAACTGACTTCAAATGTGAGGTGGTCCCTAAAAAAAATGGTTTTGTAAATTTCGTTGTAAAAATGACAAATCGCTGGTCAAATTTTAACCCTTATAACTTCCTAACAAAAAAAAATTTTGTTTCCAAAATTGTGCTGATGTAAAGTAAACATGTGGGAAATGTTATTTATTAACTATTTTGTGTCACATATCTCTCTGGTTTAACAGAATAAAAATTCAAAATGTGAAAATTGCGAAATTTTCAAAATTTTCGCCAAATTTCCGTGTTTATCACAAATAAATGCAGAATTTATTGACCTAAATTTACCACTAACATGAAGCCCAATATGTCACGAAAAAACAATCTCAGAACCGCTAGGATCCGTTGAAGCGTTCCTGAGTTATTACCTCATAAAGGGACACTGGTCAGAATTGCAAAAAACGGCAAGGTCTTTAAGGTCAAAATAGGCTGGGTCTTGAAGGGGTTAAAAAAAATTAACATTTAACTTTTTTTCACCAAAAATTTAATTCAGCTCCAATTTGTTTTATTTTCCCAAGTGTAAGAGAAGAAACTGGACCCCAAAAGTTGTTGTGCCATTTGTTCTGAGTACGCCGATACCCCACATGTGGAGTAAACTACTGTTTGGGCGCATGGCAGAGCTCGGAAGGGAAGGAGCGCCGTTTGACTTTTCAATGCAAAATTGACTGGAATTGAGATGGGACGCCATGTTGCGTTTGGAGAGCTCCTGATGTGCCTAAACATTGAAACCCCCCACAAGTGACATCATTTTGGAAAGTAGACCCCCTAAGAAACTTATCTAGATGTGTGGTGAGCACTTTAACCCACCAAGTGCTTGACAGAAGTTTATAATGCAGAGCCGTAAAAATAAAAAATATTTTTTCACAAATATGATTTTTTGCCCCCAATTTTTTATTTTCCCAAGGGTAAGAGAAGAAATCGGACCCCAAAAGTTGTTGTGCCATTTGTTCTGAGTATGCCGATACCCCACATGTGGGGGTAAATCACTGTTTGGTTGCACGGCAGAGCTCGGAAGGGAAGGAGCGCCGTTTGACTTTTCAATGCAAAATTGACTGGAATTGAGATGGGACGCCATGTTGCGCTTGGAGAGCCACTGATGTGCCTAAACATTGAAACCCCCCACAAGTGACACCATTTTGGAAAGTAGACCCCCTAAGGAACTTATCTAGATGTGTGGTGAGCACTTTAACCCACCAAGTGCTTCATAGAAGTTTATAATGCAGAGCCGTAAAAATAAAAAATCATATTTTTTCACAAATATGATTTTTCGCCCCCAATTTTTTATTTTCACAAGGGTAAGGGAAGAAATTGTACCCCAAAAGTTGTTGTGCCATTTGTTCTGAGTATGCCGATACCCCACATGTGGGGGTAAACCACTGTTTGGGCACATGGGACAGCTCGGAAGGGAAGGAGCGCCATTTGACTTTTCAATGCAAAATTGACTGGAATTGAGATGGGACACCATGTCATGTTTGGAGAGCCCCTGATGTGCCTAAACATTGAAACCCCCCACAAGTGACACAATTTTGGAAAGTAGACCCCCTAAGGAACTTATCTAGCTGTGTTTTGACAGCTTTGAGCCCCCAAGTGTTTCACTACAGTTTGTAATGCAGAGCCGTGAAAATAAGTTGGTTTTTTTTTCACAAAAATTATTTTTTAGCCCCCAGTTTTGTATTTTCCCAAGGGTATCAGGAGAAATTCGACCCCAAACGTTGTTATCCAATTTGTCGCCATTTGGAATGCAGACTTAGATGGATTGGTCTGCACGTGTCACGTTGCATTTGCAAAGCCCCTGATGCACCTAAACAGTAGATACTCCCCAGAAGTGACACCATTTTAGAAAGTAGACCCACAACGAACTTATCTAGCTGTGGTTTGACAGCTTTGAACTCCCAAGTGTTTCACTACAGTTTATAATGCAGAGCCGTGAAAATAAAAATTATTTTTTTCGCAAAAATTATTTTTTACCCACAGTTTTGTATTTTCCCAAGGGTAACAAGAGAAATTGGACCCCAAAAATTGTTATCCAATTTGTCCTGAGTACGCTGGTACCCCATATTTGGGGAAGAACCACCGTTTGGGCGCATGGCAGAGCTCGGAAGGGAAGGAGCGCCATTTGGAATGCAGACTTAGATGGATTGGTCTGCAGGCGTCACGTTGCATTTGCAGAGCCCCTGATGCACCTAAACAGTAGAAACCCCCCACAAGTGACACCATTTTGGAAACTAGACCCCCTAAGGAACTTATCTATTTTGTTTTGACAGCTTTTAACCCCCAAGTGTTTCACTACAGTTTATAACGCAGTCGTGAAAATAAAAATTAATTTTTTTCCCACAAAAATGTTTTTTTAGCCCCCCAAACTTTTATTTTCCCAAGGGTAACAAGAGAAATTGGACCCCAATAGTTGTTGTCCAATTTGTCCTGAGTATGCTGATACCCCATATGTTGGGGTAAACCCCTGTTTGGGCGCACAGGAGAGCTCGGAAGGGTTTTACTTTTTCAACGCAGAATTGGCTGGAATTGAGATCGGACGCCATGTCGCGTTTGGAGAGCCCTGATGTGCCTAAACAGTGGAAACCCCCAATTCTAACTGAAACCCTAACCCCAACACACCCCTAATCCTAACCATAACCCTAACCACACCGCTAACCCTGACACACCCCTAACCCTAATCCCAACTTTAAATGTAACCCTAACTTTAGCCCCAACCCTAACTTTAGCCCCAACCCTAACCCTAACGTTAGCCCTAACCCTAACGTTAGCCCTAACCCTAACTTTAGCCCCAACCCTAACTTTAGCCCCAACCCTAACTTTAGCCCCAACCCTAACCCTAGCCCCAACCCTAACCCCAATCCTAGCCCCAACCCTAACCCTAGCCCCAACCCTAATCCAAGCCCTAACCCTAGCCCTAACCCTAATTGGAAAATGGAAATAAATACATTTTTTAAATTTTTTATGTTTCCCTAACTAAGGGGGTGATGAAGGGTGATTCACTTTTATAGCGGGTTTTTTAGCGGATTTTTATGATTGGCAGCCGTCACACATTAAAAGACACTTTTTATTGCAAAAAATATTTTTTGCGTTACCACATTCTGAGACCTATAATTTTTCCATATTTTGGTCCACAGAGTCATGTGAGGTCTTGTTTTTTGTGTGACGAGTTGACGTTTTTATTGGTAACATTTTCGGGCACGTGACTTTTTTGATCGCTTTTTATTCCGATTTTTGTGAGGTAGTATGACCAAAAACCAGCTATTCATGAATTTCTTTTTGGGGGCGTTTATACCGTTCCGCGTTTGGTAAAATTGATAAAGCAGTTTTATTCTTTGGGTCAGTACGTTTACAGCGATACCTCATTTATATCATTTTTTTATGTTTTGGCGCTTTTTATACGATAAAAACTATTTTAAAGAAAAAATAATTATTTTTGGATCGCTTTATTCTGAGGACTGTAACTTTTTTATTTTTTCGCTGATGATGCTGTATGGCAGCTCGTTTTTTGCGGGAAAAGATGACGCTTTCAGCAGTACCATGGTTATTTATATCCATCTTTTTGATCGCGTGTTATTCCACTTTTTGTTCGGCAGTATGATAATAAAGCGTTGTTTTTTGCCTCATTTTTTTTTTTTACGGTGTTCACTGAAGGGGTTAACTAGTGGCACAGTTTTGTGGGTCGGGTCGTTACGGACGCGGTGATACTAAATGTGTGTACTTTTATTGTTTTGTTTTTATTATTTAGATAAAGAAATGTATTTATGGGAACAATATTTTTTTTTCTTTAATTAGGAATTTTTTTTTTTTTTTACACATCTAAAAAAAATTTTTTTTTACTTTGTTTCCCCTGTCACTGTATAGTGACAGATCGCTGATCTGACACTTTGCAGAGCACTGTGTCAGATCAGCGATCTGGCATGCCCTGCTGCTTAGTTACCAGAGACTGCTCTGGACCCGGAAGTACTCCCTGCAGGACCCGGAAGTAGCCCTGTGGCCATTTTGGATCCGGGGCCTGCAGGGAGGAGACGCTCGGTACAAGGTGAGCACATCGCCTTGTACCGATCGTCTCAGGGAAGCACGCAGGGAGCCGCCTCCCTGCGCGATGCTTCCCTATGCCCCCGGAACACTGCGATCATGTTTGATCGCGGTGTGCCGGGGGTTAATGTGCCGGGAGCAGTCCGTGACCGCTCCTGGCACATAGTGCCGGATGTCAGCTGCGATAGTCAGCTGACACTCGGCCGCGCTCCCCCCGTGAGTGCGGCCGATCGCATATGACATACTATCCAGTCACTGGGAATTAAGTCTCAAGTCACCTTGACGGGATAGTACGTCATATGGGATTAAGGGGTTAAATATGTGTGTCTGAGCAAAGGGTCTGAATACTTATGGCCATGTGATATTTCAGTGTTTCTTTTTTATTAAATTTGCAAAAGATTCTACATTTCTGTTTTTTTTCCGTCAAGATGGGGTGCAGAGTGTACACTAATGTATGTGTATGTATATATATATATTTCTATATATATACAGGTATACAGTATATACTTAATATATTGTGTGTGTATAATATATATGTAGCTTTTGAGTCTGATGGTGAAGTATTTCAAGGGGGGATTTAGGGCAAAATTGTGAACCTACTGTTACAATATAAAATCTCAAATGTCAAAATAAGAATGATAGTAACAATGTGTTACACCACAGGACTATGCTCTTAGTGTAAAAATCTGGATGCAATATCTTTATATGAAGAACGGAAAAAGTCATTTTCTAAATGGTTAGGAACGTTATATTTTTATAAATATACAGCAATGTGAAAAAGGTTTAGGCAGGTGTGGAAAATTGCTGCAATGAATGAATGTTTTCAAAAATAGAAGTGTATATAGTTCATTTTTATCAATTAACAAAATGCAAAGTGAATGAACAAAAGAGAAATGTAAACCACATCAATATTTGATGACCACCTTTTACTTTCAAAGCAGGATCACTTCTGCTAAGTACTCTCGCAGGTTCATAGTCAGATGTACAAGTAACCAATTATTCTATTTGGGTAATAAAGATCATCATTTTTTTATAGGTAGATTGAAACACAGTTACTATATGAAAAAGAAACAGCTGTGCAGGAGGCTTAAACCTGGGAACAGACAAACTGCTACAAGGGTGAGGTTGTGGAAAACCGTTTCGTGTCACAGGTCATAAGGTAGTTATACTGCATCAGCAAGGTCTCTCCCAGGCAAATATTTCATAGCCGATTGGGGTTTCAAGATGTGGTGTTAATGCGCTTCTGAAGAAGCACCAAGAAATGGGCAACATTGAGGAATGTAGATGCAATGATCGGCCAAGGAAACTTAATTCAGCAAATGATAAAAACATCATGATTATTTGTCATTGAAATCGGGAGTTGTCCAGCAGTGCCATCAGCTCATAACTTTCAGAAAACAGTTGGAGTCGACTACACCCATATACAGTTTGGTGAAGTCTGGCCAGAAGTTTTCTTCATGGAAGAATTGTGGCCCAAAAATTATACCTCAAATATGGAAACAAGGTCAAGTGACTCAATTATGCACAGAAACTTAGGAACTAGGGTGTAGAAAAATAGCAACAGCTGCTCTGGACTGATGGGGCAAAATGTGAAATATTTGGCTGTAGAGAAGGCAGTTTGTTCGCCAATGGGCTGGAGAGCGGCACAATGAGTGTCCGCAGGAACAGTGAAGCACGGTGTAGGGTCCTTGCAAGTTTATGGCTTTACATTTTGCAAATAGAGTTAGCGATTTGCTCATGATTAATGGTGTCTTGAATATTGAGAAATACAGACAGATATTTATCAGGCAATACCAACATGGAGGCATCTGATTGGCTCCAATTTTATTTTGCAGAAGGACAACAACCCCGAATATACAGGCAATGTCACTAAGATCTATGTGCTGCGTAAAAAAAAACAAGGAGTTATGGAAGTGATCTCAATATTGGAAGTACTAGCTAACCTTAGCTTATGCTTTTTTCTTAATATTGGCAATTAAAAAAATTAATTAAAAAAACTCAAATCTGTTTACAAATCTGTCAGCAGTGAGGGATCAAATTACACCTGTTTCCTATAAAACTCAATGGAAAGGGGAGTATAGAAATTAGAAGGAAACAAAAAATGGAAAGGCTGGCGAATTTTTGCAGTCATAAATTGACCTGTTTTGCAGATTTGTTTAGCTATTTTAGAGAGTAGATTTCACCCCTTTCAATGTTGCTGAGTTCAGTAGGAGAAAACTGGAAGACGATATCGCAAAATAGGGTTTTACCCTAATAGAGGATGAGAGGACGATAGGTGCAGGGATGTGCTCACCTGGCAGGCATGAGGGATCAGTAGAACGGCTGCTACCGATCCAGGATACATGCAATGGAGGGAAAAACCATGGAAGATGGATCTTTAACTGCGCTGCCGAAGACACCATATGAAGAAAAAGGAGATCCAAAGTTGATGCGGTTTTATTAGTCAACACGTTTCCAAGTTCACCAACTTAATTTTTTCAGCAGCGCATAATGTTACAGAGTTGAAATTCCCAATAAAATACATGCAGATTTTTCAACAGAAAAAACATATCTGATTTGCTTGCCCCACCATGCCAACCATCTAACAAATCTAAGCCAGAATTTTGAGTTATTTACCCATCCGTAAAAGAAATATGAGTAAGGATTGACTGGTAATGAAAGATTTTTTTTGGGTCCCTCCATGGCAATCAATTTTTTCATTTGGGGCATTGAATCAATTTACCAAGGTCTCAGTTTAAGCTGCTTCCAGCCAATGTTGGACTGGAGTGCCAAGGGCCCACCAGTAACCAACTCCACATTGTTATATGAATAAGATGCCGCCTGTATCTGTACATAGTGAATAAAGTATATAGAGCCAAGTAGTGCTCATATAAGAGGGTTGTAGCCCACTCCTGCACAGCGGCCCACCGGAGGATTCTCCTGTTCTCCTGAGGGCCAGTCCAAGCCTGATTCTAGCTATCTGAGAGTTTGTGTACTCCAATAATCTCTACTGTACGTGTGTAACGTATGGTGCCCATGAGGTAGCTTTAATCTTTTATCTCTAGGTTGTGGGCATGGAGGAATAAAAACAGCATGGACTACTTACATAAGTAGTGTGAAAGTCTGGTACACTAAAATGAGCAGCATCGTTCAGTTAGTCAATCGTCGGTCAGCAACACCTGGAGGGCTCAAATGTCAGTGTCTTCTGCAGAGAAAATTTAGCATTTTTTAAAGTAATATTTTTGCTGGTTGCTCGAATAAATCAGATGCACAGTTTGTGGAATTATTGCAAGGGGATGCTAGGGAGTTGCAATCAAAAAGTGACATTACTGTGCACATTATTGCCATATGGTCACATCACTTGTGGCTTTTACACTTGTGTTAGTTCACATTCATTATTACACCTATGTTGTGACATCACTGTGCTTATTATCCCTGTGCAGATGTATCACTGTTTATTATTTCTGGATTATGGGTGCCATTTATTTCCTAATATCCCTTCTTCTAGTATCCCTTCTCTGTGTTCGTTATCCCGGCCACATGACATAGCTGTATGCATTATCCTTGTTCTGTAATGTAACTATAACAATTATTCTTCTGCAGTGACATAACTGAGTGCAGATATCGAAATTGCTGGAATTACAGTCTAACCCGAGAACTGGGAACATTAGAAAGTCGAACTGTTCCTCTGCCATGTTCCACAGAGTTTTCCAAGAGGAAGATGCTACAGGACACATTGGCGTTGTTTATGCCCCAAAACATTTTTTTGGGGGTTGTTTGCTGAGCGCTTGCGTCATCATTTTTGGGTCGTCTTTTCTACTGACGTTTTCCGGTCATATATATATATTTTTTATCCATTCAACAGTGAAATTCCACTAGCAGTTTCTAAAGCAGAAACACTGGGAAAGCGCTCAAAAAGACTTCCAGGCATCTTTACAGCCTTCTCGTTGACTTTGTAAAGCATAGACGCCTAGAGAATGGTCGAGTCACTTCTATGTACTGCTCCCGTCTTTTCAAATTTGAGGCTGTTAAAAGACACTCAAAAGCCTGAACATGTGCACAGCAAGTCGTTTTTACATAGAAATGTATATGTTCATTCCTTTGGGCACTCGTTCCATCTCAAAATACGGTCCACTGTAAGCAAGGACGGCCTCAAACTGTCCCTGTAACTGGGACCCTAACTATCCCTGTCCTTGGGGGTACTCTTAAAGGTAGAGAGGCCTGAGTCTCCTACCTTACTATGTCCCTGTTAAACCCTGATCTGTCCCCTCTCTCATAGATGAGGCCTGGGACAGAAATATAAGGTAAACAAGACACAAAGACAACAGGAATAACAGAAAGCAACATGCAAACACCAAAAGTAAAGAGGTATATAGGGAAGACTAGGAATGTACCAACAATATGGGAATAGGACAATAAGGAAAGCAGACACCCAAAAACAGCATGCAACAATCTCCAGTAGCAACCACAGTTTCCTATTCAGCATGTCTCCAAGGAGCTAGGAACCAAAACTTTCACTGGCAAGACAGAGAAGGTTTGGTCAAGTTTTATAGGGAGAGGCAATGAACAGACAGATCAGAAGCAGCTGAAAATGGAGCTGCAAGTTTGTGACCAGCATAGAAAGGGTCGTTAACCTCTTCAGCACCAAAGGAAACCAAATCCATTTTTTAACATGGGACACAAACACACAGGTTTAATGGAAGATCTGCGATTCACAATACGTAGTAATCTTCTATTCCCAGGTCTTTCAGGAGGGCGTGACACACTCGCGACATGGGATTTGATTAATGGGTTGACAAACTCAAGTATGAAGAACCATCTTAATTTCTTGTACCGGAGCCCACTCTGAAATGTAAAACTTTTTTAACTACTTCCTGATACATTTGTGGACCATCATTTTATAGAAAATCATATATGATTCAATATCTATTAGTTACTTTTACAAACCTTGGCAGCTGTGTTACTCCTCTCTGTCTACCCCTGCCAGCTCTCAGCGTTGTAAGCCTGCTGTCTCATATTGCTGTTTCCTCTCCCGTACTCCCTTTTGACAGTCGGTCAGAGTTCATTGCAGGACAGTAGCCCGGCCAGCCACCGGCCAATGATAAAATTGGATGATACTTCTCTACAGATAATCTCATGTATATTGTTATTCGGACACTTTCCACACTTCTTACATGTTACGCCATGCAAATGGTTTTATATAGGCAATATATCAGAATGTAGTCCAGAATGAAATATGGTTTCATACTAGAGGTTGGTTTCCAGTGACACATTCTTGTAAGTGTCACTGGAAATGTTATGCCGTAGGGGTTTATAACCTTTCTGGTAATAGATCAAGGTCAGGAAGGAAAGAAATACGTCAATATAAGACATGGACCTAGGATCTGACGGACTGATACGAAACGGGTCCCACAGGTATTACACTTACTACGTTGCATTTGGGGTGTACTTATTTATTGCAGACCTTGCACTTATAAATGACCAATGGATGTGGGTTATTTATGGCAATATGCCCCTTGGCACTGGCTTAGTGCCCCAATAGTCTGCTTATGCCAAAACAAATTTTGGATTTTCAACGGGCAAAATAAGGCAAATTTTAACGATTCACAACTACTAAACTCAGCAACATACGGCTAACTTATAACGATGAGCCGAATCATTATGATCTTTTTTGTTGTTGTTTAGTTTCTGGTGTTTTTAACTAAAAGTCTATTTCATATGTGTTTATTTTTAATGTTCGGCACTGTGGACGAGGTTTGTGGTTTCAACATGGTTTTGGGTGATTCATTAATTGTTAATTGTTTTTTTTTTTATATTTAAACAGTTGCAATTTTTTTTCACCAAATATATTCTAGACCCCTCTCCAAACTGATTCATGGATATCTGAAATGGTTGCTGAAATTTTGCAATATTTAGTGGAACATGCAACTTTTTTTTTGCTAAAAAGTCACACAAAAAATGAAATACAAAAGTAAAGAGAATTTTTTTTTTCTTTTGAGCAAAATTTATGAACTACGTGCGCAATTTGGAGCACAAAAAAGGTCAGCAAATATGGCAAGACGAAAACGGAAAAGTACGGTAAATTAAAAAAAAACAAGAACGCAAATGATAAATTGATTTGAATTGGGGGCAGATGGGGAGGACCCAATCACAGCTATTATACTTTTCATGGAGATGTGCTGTACAGCCCCGCAACTTAACACTTCTGGCCAGCACTGGGAACAGTGGATTCACACTGGGCATTTTTTTATGCAAATTTTCAGCTGCCAATTTACAGCACCAGCAAAGCCTATGAGGGTTCTGAAATTGCATGCACACACTTTTTTTTGTCCTCAGTATTTTCTGCTTTGCATGGTTTTTTGAACATGCCATTTCTTTCAGCATTTTTTATCCATTGACTTGAATGAGTGGTGAAAAAGAAAGCGCCAAAAACGCAGGGATCGGGTTTTGCTTTGTTTTTTTGTGCCAAAACCTGATTTTTTGGAATAGGACTTTTTTTCCCATCACCATGCACAAGAGGCAAATCTAGCATGCCAAAACCATCGCAGCTTCTTTCCTGCCAAGAGATCAGGTTTTGCTGCAGAAAAAAACATGCTGAAGAAAACGATTAGTGTGAACTTACCCTTACTGAGCAGATATTGATGACCTATCCTAGTTTTTAACAAAACCCAATGGTAAAAATTATTTTAGTTAAAGATTCATACATTTAAGAAAAAAAAAGTGTCCCAAAAAGTGGACACGATGTTAAAAACGTGGCGTGAACAGAGCCTTACACTACCTCCCTTGCCTCTCCATCTTGATCACATACAGAGAGGCACAGGATCAGACTTTACACAGATTTTAATTGTAACCATGACATCTGCATAGGAGCTGTGAACACTAAACAATAATCTATATTAACCACCTTTAACCAAGAATATTTGCATAGTTGATTAACGTAGTTCAAATGCTTTGGAGCAATAAACAAAAATTGGTTGCAAAAGTGCAGATAATAAAATCCTTTAAATATCAGCTAGAAGAGTGCCCTTGTCAATGTGGGTGCTGGGGTCTTGTAAAGAGAGGTTCTAGCCCTGGTTGGTTCTGTCGCCTTTGATCCTGGTTGTCGAGAACCTGTGCAGAATGTTCTTCTATAGAGAAACTGCATTGTCAGCAAACTAAGGTGTGCAGTGTTGTCCCAAGAGCCATGGAAAGGGCTGAGAAATAATAACATCAGCTAGTCTTTTCTGGACTGCTGGAAAATGTATTAGAATTAGGGCTGCATCTGATCTAGCCTAGTGAGCCCCCTCTCTTTTATTTACACCGCTGATCTGGCACCCACATAGTTCCTTTGATGTTTAAGTAAAATAATAGGTAAATGACTAATCATTTTGTCGGCAGGATAGGTGTCATGATAAGGTGATTCAGTACCACAATCGTCATTGAGGTCAGAGCACATACAGTGACCTGACAATAACCCAAAAACATAGAACGAGCTCTGAGATGTGGAAACTCTGCTGACCGCAATCCCTAATCCTCTCCAACACACTAAAGGCAGCCGTGGATTGCGCCTAACGCTCCCTATGCAACTCGGCACAGCCTGAGAAACTAGCTAGCCTGAAGATAGAAAATAAGCCTACCTTGCCTCAGAGAAATACCCCAAAGGAAAAGGCAGCTCCCACATATAATGACTGTGAGTAAAGATGAAAAGACAAACGTAGAGATGAAATAGATTTAGCAAAGTGAGGCCCGACTTTCTAAACAGAGCGAGGATAGAAAGGTAACTTTGCGGTCAACACAAAACCCTACAAAAACCACACAAAGGGGGCAAAAAGACGCTCCGTGCCGAACTAACGGCACGGAGGTACACCCTCTGCGTCCCAGAGCTCCCAGCAAGCAGGAAAAAAACAATAGACAAGCTGGACAGAAAAAAACAGCAAACAAAATAGCAAAGCGGAACTTAGCTATGCAGAGCAGCAGGCCACAGGAACGATCCAGGAGGAAACAGGTCCAATACTAGAACATTGACTGGAGGCCAGGATCAAAGCACAAGGTGGAGTTAAATAGAGCAGCACCTAACGACTTCACCACATTACCTGAGGAAGGAAACTCAGAAGCCGCAGTACCACTTTCCTCCACCAACGGAAGCTCACAGAGAGAATTAGCCGAAGTACCACTTGTGACCACAGGAGGGAGCTCTGCCACAGAATTCACAACAGTACCCCCCCCTTGAGGAGGGGTCACCGAACCCTCACCAGAGCCCCCAGGACGACCAGGATGAGCCATATGAAAGGCACGAACAAGATCGGGAGCATGGACATCAGAGGCAAAGACCCAGGAATTATCTTCCTGAGCATAACCCTTCCACTTAACCAGATACTGGAGTTTCCGTCTTGAAACACGAGAATCCAAAATCTTCTCCACAATATACTCCAACTCCCCCTCCACCAAAACCGGGCCAGGAGGATCAACAGATGGAACCATAGGTGCCACGTATCTCCGCAACAATGACCTATGGAATACGTTATGTATGGAAAAAGAACGTGGAAGGGTCAGACGAAAAGACACAGGATTAAGAACCTCAGAAATCCTATACGGACCAATAAAACGAGGTTTAAACTTAGGAGAGGAAACCTTCATAGGAATATGACGAGAAGATAACCAAACCAGATCCCCAACACGAAGTCGGGGACCCACACGGCGTCTGCGATTAGCGAAAAGTTGAGCCTTCTCCTGGGACAAGGTCAAATTGTCCACTACCTGAGTCCAAATCTGCTGCAACCTGTCCACCACAGTATCCACACCAGGACAGTCCGAAGACTCAACCTGTCCAGAAGAGAAACGAGGATGGAACCCAGAGTTGCAGAAAAACGGCGAAACCAAGGTAGCCGAGCTGGCCCGATTATTCAGGGCGAACTTAGCCAAAGGCAAAAAGGACACCCAGTCATCCTGATCAGCAGAAACAAAGCATCTCAGATATGTTTCCAAGGTCTGATTGGTTCGTTCGGTCTGGCCATTAGTCTGAGGATGGAAAGCCGAGGAAAAAGACAAGTCAATGCCCATCCTACCACAAAAGGCTCGCCAAAACCTCGAAACAAACTGGGAACCTCTGTCAGAAACGATATTCTCTGGAATGCCATGTAAACGAACCAAATGCTGGAAGAACAATGGCACCAAATCAGAGGAGGAAGGCAATTTAGACAAGGGTACCAAATGGACCATCTTAGAGAAGCGATCACAGACCACCCAAATGACTGACATCTTTTGAGAGACGGGAAGATCTGAAATAAAATCCATAGAGATATGTGTCCAAGGCCTCTTCGGGATCGGCAAGGGCAAAAGCAACCCACTGGCACGAGAACAGCAGGGCTTAGCCCGAGCACAAATCCCACAGGACTGCACAAAAGTACGCACATCCCGCGACAGAGATGGCCACCAAAAGGATCTAGCCACTAACTCTCTGGTACCAAAGATTCCAGGATGACCAGCCAACACCGAACAATGAACCTCAGAGATAACTTTATTCGTCCACCTATCAGGGACAAACAGTTTCTCCGCTGGGCAACGATCAGGTTTATTAGCCTGAAATTTTTGCAGCACCCGCCGCAAATCAGGGGAGATGGGAGACACAATTACTCCCTCTTTGAGGATACCCGCCGGCTCAGATAAACCCGGAGAGTCGGGCACAAAACTCCTAGACAGAGCATCTGCCTTCACATTTTTAGAGCCCGGAAGGTACGAAATCACAAAGTCAAAACGGGCAAAAAACAGCGACCAACGAGCCTGTCTAGGATTCAACCGCTTGGCAGACTCGAGATAAGTCAAGTTCTTATGATCAGTCAAGACCACCACGCGATGCTTAGCTCCTTCAAGCCAATGACGCCACTCCTCGAATGCCCACTTCATGGCCAGCAACTCTCGATTGCCCACATCATAATTTCGCTCAGCAGGCGAAAACTTCCTGGAAAAGAAGGCGCATGGTTTCATCACCGAGCAATCAGAACTTCTCTGCGACAAAACAGCCCCTGCTCCAATCTCAGAAGCATCAACCTCGACCTGGAACGGAAGCGAAACATCTGGTTGACAACACAGGGGCAGAAGAAAAATGACGCTTCAACTCTTGAAAAGCTTCCACAGCAGCAGAAGACCAATTGACCACATCAGCACCCTTCTTGGTCAAATCGGTCAATGGTTTAGCAATACTAGAAAAATTGCAGATGAAGCGACGATAAAAATTAGCAAAGCCCAGGAACTTTTGCAGACTTTTCAGAGATGTCGGCTGAGTCCAATCATGGATGGCTTGGACCTTAACAGGGTCCATCTCGATAGTAGAAGGGGAAAAGATGAACCCCAAAAATGAAACCTTCTGAACACCAAAGAGACACTTTGATCCCTTCACAAACAAAGAATTAGCACGCAGGACCTGAAACACCGTTCTGACCTGCTTCACATGAGACTCCCAATCATCCGAGAAGATCAAAATGTCATCCAAGTACACAATCAGGAATTTATCCAGTTACTCTCGGAAGATGTCATGCATAAAGGACTGAAACACTGATGGAGCATTGGCAAGTCCGAATGGCATTACTAGATACTCAAAATGGCCCTCGGGCGTATTAAATGCAGTTTTCCATTCATCGCCTCGCTTAATACGCACAAGATTATACGCACCACGAAGATCTATCTTGGTGAACCAACTAGCCCCCTTAATCCGAGCAAACAAATCAGATAACAACGGCAAGGGGTACTGAAATTTAACCGTGATCTTATTTAGAAGGCGGTAATCTATACAAGGTCTCAGCGAACCATCCTTCTTGGCCACAAAAAAGAACCCTGCTCCTAATGGCGACGATGACGGGCGAATATGCCCCTTCTCCAAGGACTCCTTCACATAACTCCGCATAGCGGCGTGCTCAGGCATAGATAAATTAAACAGTCGACCTTTTGGGAATTTACTACCAGGAATCAAATCGATAGCACAATCACAATCCCTATGCGGAGGTAGGGTATCGGACTTGGGCTCATCAAATACATCCCGGTAATCAGACAAGAACTCTGGAACCTCAGAAGGGGTGGATGACGAAATAGTCAGAAATGGGACATCACCATCTAACCCCTGACAACCCCAGCTGGACACAGACATGGATTTCCAATCTAATACTGGATTATGGACTTGTAGCCATGGCAACCCCAACACGACCACATCATGCAGATTATGCAACACCAAAAAGCGAATAACCTCCTGATGTGCAGGAGCCATGCACATGGTCAGCTGGGTCCAATACTGAGGCTTATTCTTGGCCAAAGGCGTAGCATCAATTCCTCTCAATGGAATAGGACACTGCAAGGGCTCCAAGAAAAACCCACAACGCCTAGCATACTCCAAGTCCATCAAATTCAGGGCAGCGCCTGAATCCACAAATGCCATGACAGAATACGATGACAAAGAGCAGATCAAGGTAACGGACAGAAGAAATTTTGACTGTACCGTTCCAATGGTGGCAGACCTAGCGAACCGCTTAGTGCGCTTAGGACAATCAGAGATAGCATGAGTGGAATCACCACAGTAGAAACAGCCCATTCAGACGTCTGTGTTCTTGCCGTTCAACTCTGGTCAAAGTCCTATCGCACTGCATAGGCTCAGATTTAAGCTCAGGTGATACCGCCAAATGGTGCACAGATTTACGCTCACGCAAGCGTCGACCGATCTGAATGGCCAAAGACATAGACTCATTCAGACCAGCAGGCATAGGAAATCCCACCATGACATCCTTAAGGGCTTCAGAGAGACCTTTTCTGAAAATAGCTGTGAGCGCACCTTCATTCCACTGAGTGAGCACGGACCACTTTCTAAATTTCTGACAATATACCTCTATCTCATCCTGACCCTGACACAGAGCCAGCAAATTTTTCTCTGCCTGATCCACTGAATTAGGTTCATCGTACAGCAATCCGAGCGCCAGGAAAAACGCATCGATATTACTTAATGCAGGATCTCCTGACGCAAAAGAAAATGCCCAGTCCTGAGGGTCGCCACGTAAAAAAGAAATAATAATCCTAACTTGTTGAACTGGGTCACCAGAGGACCGAGGTTTCAAAGCCAGAAATAGTTTACAATTATTTTTGAAACTCAGAAATTTAGTTCTATCTCCAAAAAACAAATCAGTAATAGGAATTCTCGGTTCTAACATAGAATTCTGAACCACAAAGTCTTGAATATTTTGTACTCTTGCCGTGAGCTGATCCACACATGAAGACAGACCCTTAATATCCATCGCTACACCTGTGTCCTGAAACACCCAAATGTCTAGGGGAAAAAAAAGGCAAAACACAGTGCAGAGAAAAAAAAATGGTCTCAGAACTTCTTTTTTCCCTCTATTGAGAATCATTAGTACTTTAGGCCTCCAGTACTGTCATGATAAGGTGATTCAGTACCACAATGGACATTGAGGTCAGAGCACATACAGTGACCTGACAATAACCCAAAAACATAGAACGAGCTCTGAGACGTGGAAACTCTGCTGACCGCAATCCCTAATCCTCTCCAACACACTAAAGGCAGCCGTGGATTGCGCCTAACGCTCCCTATGCAACTTGGCACAGCCTGAGAAACTAGCTAGCCTGAAGATAGAAAATAAGCCTACCTTGCCTCAGAGAAATACCCCAAAGGAAAAGGCAGCCCCCACATATAATGACTGTGAGTAAAGATGAAAAGACAAACGTAGAGATGAAATAGATTTAGCAAAGTGAGGCCCGACTTTCTAAACAGAGCGAGGATAGAAAGGTAACTTTGCGGTCAACACAAAACCCTACAAAAACCACGCAAAGGGGGCAAAAAGACCCTCCGTACTGAACTAACGGCACGGAGGTACACCCTCTGCGTCCCAGAGCTCCCAGCAAGCAGGAAAAAACAAATAGACAAGCTGGACAGAAAAAAACAGCAAACAAAATAGCAAAGCGGAACTTAGCTATGCAGAGCAGCAGGCCACAGGAACGATCCAGGAGGAAACAGGTCCAATACTAGAACATTGACTGGAGGCCAGGATCAAAGCACAAGGTGGAGTTAAATAGAGCAGCACCTAACGACTTCACCACATCACCTGAGGAAGGAAACTCAGAAGCCGCAGTACCACTTTCCTCCACCAACGGAAGCTCACAGAGAGAATCAGCCGAAGTACCACTTGTGACCACAGGAGGGAGCTCTGCCACAGAATTCACAACAGATAGGCACTGGAGCATACGGCCTCTGTACTAATCTCCATCCATTTCTTAGTTACAGCAGCTATTTCAAAGGATTTTTGCTGATATGCTTGTAAAAGTATGTAACTTCCTATGTAATTCATTTAGTGATAATACTATTATTATAATAATTATTATATAATACACCAGTCAACAATGAAATTGCAGCACCAAGAATGAAAAGATGTGAAGTTATGGGAATCACAGGATGGATAGACAATAGGGATTAGCTTGTACATTAGCTTGTTTGGACTGTATCTGTGTAAATTGCATACAGCTCTGGCAAAAATGAAGAGACCACTGCACAGTTTTATAAAGATCCGCTTCTCTACATGTCTGACAGCCATTCCATTCCAGTGTCAGTAGAATTCCTACCAGAGTAGACCTCCCTCTACTTAATGTGCTTCTGATTAGGTGATCACCTGAACCAAATCGTATTTAACAAAGGAAAGTTTTAAAAAAAACATTGCTGTGGTGTTGACAATCATCTTGCAATAGGACAAGCTGGATGGCAAATGAAGAGCTTGTAATATCCCAAAAGTAATAGAAATGAAAAAATAACTTTTAACCATGCCAAAGGAGTTGAAAAGAAAAGTCTTGAGTGAGGAAAAGAAGGGGTCAACTGGCTTTACTAGCAGAGGGACACAGAGCGTCATGTTACCTCCATCCTTTACAACAAGCAGTCCATTACAACAAGGTTAAGCAGCAGACATTGTGGACAACAAAGCTACAGTCCGGCAGAGGAAGAAAACGACTCTCCACTGACCGGGATGACCGTCATCTTATTCGAATGTCACTCAGCAACTGCAGGATGACCCCAAGTGACCTACAAAAGGAATGGCAAATGGCAGCTGGGGTGAAGTGCACGGCAAGAACAGTTCATAACAGGTTCTTAGAGGCAGAACTCAAGTCATGTAAAGCTAAAAAAAAGCCATTCATCAATGAGAAGCAAAGGAGAGCCAGGCTGAAGTTTGCCAAAGACCATAAGGATTGGACCGTAGAGGGCTGGAGTAAGGTAATCTTCTCTGATGAGTCTAATTTTCAGCTTTGCCCAACAACTGGTCATCTAATGGTTAGACGGAGACCTGGAGAGGCGTACAAGCCACAGTGTCTTGCACCCACTGTGAAATTTGGTGGAGGATCGGTAATGATCTGCAGATGCTTCAGCAAGGCTGGAATCGGGCAGGTTGTTCTTTGCGAAGGACGTATGAATCAAGCCACATACAAGGTTATCATGGAAAAACTGTTGATTCCTTCTGCTCAGGCAATGTTCCCCAACTCTGAGGACTGGTTTTTCCAGCAGGATGATGCGCCATGGCACACAGCTAGGTCAAACCCCTGTCATGGGCAGCCCAATCTCCAGACCTGAACCCCTTTGAAAACCTCTGGAATGTAATCAAGAGGATGATGGATAGTCACAAGCCATCAAACAAAGAAGTGCTGCTTACATTTTTGTACCAGGAGTGGCATAAGGTCACCTAAAAGCAATGTGAAAGACTGGTGGAAAGCATAACAAGACGCATGAAAGCTGTGATTAAAGTTCATGGTTAGTCCACAAAATATTGATTTCTGAACTCTTCCTGAGTTAAAACATTAGTATTGTTGTTTCTAAATGATTATGAAGTTGTTGTTTTTTTTTGCATTATTTGGGGTCTGCAAGCAATGCATTTTTTTGTTATTTTGACCATTTCTCATTTTCAGAAAATAAATACAAAGTTTATTGCTTGGAAATTCGGAGACTCGCTGTCAGTAGTTTGTAAAATAAAAGAACAATTTACATTTTGCTCAAAAACATACCTATAAAGAGAAAAATCAAACAAACTGAGAATTTTGCAGTGGTTTCTTAATTTTTGCCTTAGCTCTATAACAGAATAAACCGTCTTTAGCCAAATTAAACTTTATATTGTATATTTTGTGTTGACAAACTACTTTGGTTGGGGGAGAAAATCTGCTCTATCTTTAGAATTCAGGCAAAGAAACTACTGATAGATTTTGCCACCTAATCTGAGAGCAGCATGATCTAGAGGCAGAGACCCTGATTCCAGTGATGTGTCACTTACTGAGCTGCTTGCTGCAGTTTTGATAAAAATCCTTGTTTTATCTGCTGCAAATCTACCAGTTCTCTGAATGCTGAGCTATGTATAATCACACCCACACCACCTAATGGCTGCTTTTTGTGTACACTTTGCATAGGCAGAAAGCAGCCAATCGGTGGTGTGGGCGGGGTTGCAGGCTGAGCTCAGGATTCAGAGAACTGCTAGATCTTAATTATTGTATTATCTTTAACGTTGTTAGTTATGACTTGCATGTTAACTGATGAATTGTAAAGCGCTGTGGAATATGTTGACGCTATATAAATAAAGATTATTATCTGCAGCAAAGAAAACTGGGATTTTGTCAAACGTGCAGCAACAGCTCAGTAAGTGACACATAGCTGGAATCAGGGTCTCTTAGTTGGGGATAGCAAAAACCTGGTGCAAATTTCTTATGATATAGGTTCTTAAAAAATTGGAAGCACAAGGAAAAAGTGTCATTTAATACATCAGATATAGCATATCCATCGCTGTGCAATTCAGAGTATGTGCATTTCTTCCATGTATCTGGTGAGCGGTTCTGTGCTCCGAGCTTCCAAGGATGTCGATTATGGTGAGCTGGACTTTGATCTGGTTGGAATGCTCTGGGGATAATTCCTTACGTGTATGTTGCACTACTGTGTGCATTGCTGAATTGTGCTGCACTGTTCTATGGAACGACCTAGCCCTGGAACAGTGCGTGACCGACGTGACAAATAGCCAACGCCTGCTGTCATCCCTGGAGACTGACAACAGGTCGCTCCGGATATAATTAGTAAGTGGATCTGGCTGATATCATAACACTATCCTCTGTAACAATAACTCTTTGGTGTATCTTCGCGGGGCACTATTGTTGGCACAAGTCCTATGTCATCACACATTACTGCTCCGTGTTGTTGTGTGATGTGGCTTTGCCGGCAAAATTGCTCTGTGTGATCCGTCAGTGGTCACAAAGCCATAATGCTAGATTTTATATGTCATCATTTGTTTACTTCAAAGGGGTCAGAATATTAATGTCAGATACATGAGGGTCCGGTTCTTGCAGCCCGGTTAGTGGAAGGGTCTGCTGTTCTTGTGCCGTCTACTTTGCAGGTGCAGGGTATTGCAGGTTCATCGTGACACCATGCAATAGTATAAGTGTATTGTCACTTACTAATTGGTGGGGGTCTTCCTGCCAGGCACGCCTGACGACTCAGAACCAAGGGGCTGCAGAGCGATTTCATGATGAAGCTTTTTCAATATTCCCTGCACAGCATCGCTCTTGCCTACCTGCTGTGTAGGAAACCATATACAACGCCATCATGTCTTGCAATGACAGTATCCCTTTAATAGTCTACAAATTGTGCTAGGTGATAATGCTGCTACTGTTCTCACACTGCTGTGATCTGAGGATACTTACACATTTGGCAAATTGATTCAATCTAAAAAGAAGTCATGCTTAAAGGGGTCCTTCACCTTGGGTTCACCTTGGGGGTCGTTCACAAAATAAAGCAATTCTTATCCTTACTGATCTCCCGGTCCAACTCCGTGTGGTCCCTCGGTGGTCTCTCCTTCCTACTGCATTGATACTGTACTGGTACTTGATCTGTGACCTCTGCAGCCAATCACTGGCTGAAAGTAGATCGCCGCTCAATGATTGGTTTTGTCATCATGTCGTTTGGATCAAGAGTGGTCAGTGAGTCATGGCCAGCTGGGGATGCTTCAAAAGTCACAATAGTGATCCCCCTGATTTATTTTTTTTAAATTTTTATGCATTTTTAGTCTTTTATTTTAACCCCTCCATGATCTTTGACATACTTGTACTTGAAAAGTTGTGTCCCTGCCTTTGATGTGGGCTCGCATGCCAAGTAAAAAAATAAGAAATTTAAAAAAAAAATGTAAAAAAAAAAAGACAAATTCCAAATTATTCCTCTTTTACCCCATTAAAAATAAAACAATTTTTGAAAATACACATCTGGTATCTCTGTGTTCATAAAAGTTTGATCTCTCAAAATATAAAATAAATTAATCCGATTAGTAAGCGGCGTAATGAGAAGAAAAAAAAAACGCCAGGATTACGTTTTCATGGCTGCCACAACATTGCAATAAAATGACATAACAGGTGATCAAAACATCGTATCTACCCCAAAATGGTATCAGTAAAAACGTCAGATCACGGCGCAATAAATGAGCCCGCACCCAGAATTATTTGCCGAAAAATGAAAATGTTACGGGTCTCGGAATATGACCAAACAAGCTAAATATTTTTTCTTACAAATTTCTGGGGTTTTTTTTTCCACCACTTAAAAAAAAAAAAATAATACATATTTGGTATCTGCGTGCTCATTACGACCTGGAGAATTATATTGCCAGGTCAGTATAGTGAACATAGTAAATAAAAAAAAACAAAATTGTGGAATTGCACTATTTTTGCAATTTCAATGCACTTGGATTTTTTTTTCACTTTAATAAAATGTACGGCGTCATTCAAAAGTACAAACGGTCCCAGAAAAACAAGCCTTCATAAGGCTATGGGGACGGAAAATATACAGAAGAAGGAGAGTAAAAAAAAACAAATAACTGAAAATCGCAAGTTCGTGAGGGGGTTAAAAGGATTTAAGTGTAAAAATGGTATTATAGTACTGCAACAAGTTGATAGAATGATATCATATTCGCAAACAATTCAGATATCGTCAGGAAAAATCACGTATTCTAAATAGTATCGGTGGGGTTTATATTGATCGGGACAAAAAGTTGTAATTTTGGGGGTGTTCCTGGGTGATTTGGGGGTGTTTTTAGGGGGTCACAGAGCTAGGGCTTAAATATATTGGGAAGTGTGTGACAGGTGAGCATCGATTGTTGAGAAATGAGTCCCAAAAGTGACAAACGATCTGGCTTGTTACTTTTACAAAGAAATGCTCTAAGAAAAAGGAAAGATTCCGATATCTCTGATAGTTCCCCAAAATAAAATGCAATGCCTCTTTGCCATTTATACACTTTGTGTAAAAGTCTTCTTTGAGCTTTATTGACCCTCCGGTAGGTCTGTCCTTATTTTGTTTGGTACCTTGGTTGCTGAAAAATATTAAAATGTGGTCATTGTGTTCTGGGTATAAAACAATTGTTTCCATTGTGCTCTGTTACTTACATTGTATCCTCGGAAGCCTTGTCAATGTTATAGAGATCCTAATGTTTCCGATGGCCCCTGGAATGTAGCACATTCTGGCTTGTATCAAATTGCAGTATGTGTTGCATTACCAGGAGTGACACCAGTCCTTACATGGTTGGTTACTATCAAGGTCAGTTTGGGGGCTTCCACTTCAGCTCTCCCTCCGGTGTCATAACATGAGACGATAGAAATGTAACATCCTCACAAGTCTCTAAGGAACGTGCGGATACAATGCAAGGTTATTTCACGCCAGTCCAGAAAAGAATATCACAAAGTGTGTTTGTTGTACAGTACTCACCAAAAGTTTGGACACACCTTCTCATTTAAAGATTTTTCTATATTTTCATGACTATGAAAATTGTACATTCACACTGAAGGCATCAAAACTATGAATTAACACATGTGGAATTATATACTTAACAAAAACGTGTGAAACAACTATGTCTTATATTCTAAGTTCTGCAAAGTAGCCACCTTTTGCTTTGATGACTGCTTTGCAAACTCTTGGCATTCTCTTGATAAGCTTCAAGAGGTGCTGCTGATCCTAACTGTCAATCATCAGGCGCACACCACGCCTTAGCAAACAAGAAGCTAGAAGTAAGAGGAGTGGTGCATTCCTGAAGAAAGAAGATGCAACAAACCCTATAAAGTTAGATTCGTCTGATTGTCAATGCAAAGACTAACTCAATTTGCAGAATACCTAATTTGCCCAAAGTGACCCTTGAAGCCCCCAAAAAAACGTACCGGTAATCCAATGTGCCAGCCACTAGTTATCTCACTTCTTTCCACTGCCTGTTGTCAAATGCAATCCTTCTATAACAGCAGAGATGCCTAGAAGGATTACAGAAAAATGACGACTGTTTCTCTGTTCCAGTCTGTCAAGCAACATAGATCATGGCTCTCATTTCAAATCAGGCCAGCCATTGGATAGTGGCTGATATAATGCATGCTGGGAAGGGAGTGAACGGAAGTCCCAACACCTATAGTGCCGACAATATGATGTTAAAGAGGAACCATCCACTGAAAGAGTGGATCAAAAAGTTACAAAGCATGAGAATTAGGATCGTTCCTGGACATTTTAGACTAGAGTATGCATAAAAATATGTTTTATCTTGTGGGGTGTTATGATAGCAGGACCATGCTTTCACGCAGTCTGTTAGTGAGATCACAGGTATAATTTTAATGCTATCAGCACCAGTGTTCTTTTCTATAATTAAAACTATTCCCTTTGTTTTTATGCTACAGATCTCTAAACCCCTTGCTTACATTTACACAGCCATGCCAAACGTTAAAAAAGTTTAATATGGCGATTCTCTCCGCCTGCAGCCACAACACGGAGGAGCTGAGATTACTGGAAACAGATTTATTAAATGAAGATATGTAAATCTGTATCTTGTAAATGCTCCTTAGTGAATTCTATCATTTGACTTTATGGCTGTGTGAAGTGCAGCGGCAATTTGGAGATCTGTAAAAGAAAAATCAGGCTCCACGCAGTACAAAGATACGTTATAAAGTTAATCAACACAGAAATATGGAGCGAAAGACAAAATGATGATAACGGCTGGGGATACATGCAGCTGTAAATCTATCCGACAGTCAAACAAGAATATCATCTTGGGTTATATTTCTTGTCAAAACAAGTGGAAATAAAAAAATATATATATATCCTCGAGAGCCGTATAATGACTGGAAATATGATTGAAGATTGTATTCTCCTATTTGATATTACAATTTATTTAAATTAAAAAAGGATTATGTAAAGGGATAATAAATTGTAATAAACTTTGCATGAAATTAAGAAGAAACTGTTGTATTTCTTTGAAAATCTCACCCTTTAAAAAAAAAAATAAAATATATATATATATATATATATATATATATATATATATATATATATATATATATATATATATATACACACACACCAAGAAGCATTGTCAGACTAGGATGCCAAGGTTCAATGATTCTGAAGACCCACTGATCATCTACATGCAATTATTACAATATACTCATTCACAAATTAACTTTTCTTTCATATAATATACTAAGTACCATATATACTCGAGTATAAGCCGACCCGAGTATAAGCCGAGCCCCCTAATTTTGCCACAAAAAACTGGGAAAACTTAATGACTCGAGTATAAGCCAAGGGTGGGAAATGCAGCAGCTACCGGTAAATGTCAAAAATAAAAATAGATACCAATAAAAGTAAAATTAATTGAGACATCAGTAGGTTAAGTGTTTTTGAATATCCATATTGAATCAGGAGCCCCATATAATGCTCCATACAGTTCATGATGGCCCCATAAGCTGCTCCATAGAAAATATGCCTCATGTAATGCTGCACAAAGGTTACTAATGGCCCCATAAGATGCTCCATAGAAACATTTGCCCCATACAATGCTGTATAAAGGTTGATTATGGCCCCATTAGATGGTCCATAGATTATGCCCCATACAATGCTGTGTAAAGGTTGATGGCCCCATAAGATGCTCCATAAATTTTGCCCCATAAGATGCTCCATAGATTATGCCCCATACAATGCAGCATAAAGGTTCATGGCCCCATAAGATGCTCCATAGATTATGCCCCATAAGATGCTCCATAGATTATGCCCCATACAATGCGGCATAAACATTGATGACCCTGTAAGATGCTCCATAGATTATGCCCCATACAATGCTGTATAAAGGTTGATGGCCCCATAAGATGCTCCATAGATTATGCCCCATATGCAGTTGCTGCGATTAAAATAAAAAAATCACATACTCATCGCTCAAGCCCCCGACACTTGCAGTATTCACCTTACCCATTCCACCGCTGCGCGCCGCTCTGTCTTCCGGATCTCTGACTGTTCAGGCAGAGGGCAACACGCACTAACTACATCATCGCGCCCTCTGACCTTTACAGGCAGAAGATGGAGCGGCACACGGTGGTGGAACGAGGTCAGGTGAATATCGTGCAATGCTCTCCTTCTCCCCATTATACTCACCTGCTCCCGGCATGGTTCCTGGCAGCTTCTCACTGTCAGATGGTCTCTGGGCGCCGGCAGCTTCTTCCTACGTTCAGCGGTCACGTACCGCTCATTAAAGTGATGAATATGCATCCATATTCATTATTTTCATGAGCGGTACCACATGATCGCTGAACACATGAAGAAGCTTCCGGCGCCCGGAGACCATCGGAGATGCAGGGACTGCGCCAGGAGCAGGTGAGTATGTGACAGCCACCCTCTCCCCCGCCGACCCCCTGGGACAACGACTCGAGCTTAAGCTGAGAGGGGCACTTTCAGCCTAAAAAAATGGGCTGAAAATCTCAGCTTATAGTCGAGTATATACGGTAGTTTGTTAAATGAAGGTTTAGATGCTGCTTTGTATATAGTGAATCAAATGTATTTTGCTAACTACTGCTCGTATGTTGCACCTGTGCCTGCTGCCCCTCTTCCACGATAGAGACGCCGACTTACTCATCGCCACAGCCTCCATCCCATACTTCTCGTCTCAGCTGCTGATGCCTGGTGTGCGCCCACTGAGTGTAGATCCCCGAGCACTGTGCTTAGGTTGCGCGCACTTTCCTGTCCTTGTTTAGGGACAGCATGCACTGTCCTAAAGTGTTCCCAGCCAATGGCTGGGAGACACCCATTATTTAAGTCACCTGCACCTGAAGGGAGGTGCCTGTGAAACATAGTAAGTTTGTTCCTAAACACTCTTGTTAGTTCTCAGGTCCTAGTGCTCATATTCCTGTGTACATGGCTGTCTATCAGCCATGCCCATCTGTCTGTCTATTAGCCGTGCCTGCCTGTCTGTACATCAGCCGGTCCTGCACACTACTGCCAGTTTTCATCTCTACATCAGCCGGTCCAGTCCGCACCTTCCAGGGCTCATCTGTACATCAGGTGATCCAGTCTGAATTCTTAGTTCCAGCGTTCCTACAGAGCCTGCGTGCATCTAATATTCCTTCCTCCAGGCTGACCTTGCTACCCTACCCTACCCAAGGTCAGCCAGGTGGTCTTTGTTCTTGCCCTGCTTCAACTTCACTCTCCATTTTCGGCTGGCAGATAAAAACGTCAAGGCGGATGCTCTCTCCAGCTCCTTCCATGCTTCCAACCAGGAGGAGGACTTTAAACATATCATTGAGCCCTCCAAAATTATTACGGTCGCTCTGTTGGATTTGTCTTGTCTACCTTCTGGAAAGACTTACGTTGCAGAATATGATAGGAAAAGAGTTCTTCTGTGGGGTCATGACTAAGTTAACTGGTCATGTCGGACAGAAGAAAACAGCTCTCCTCATTCCCCAACATTATTGGTGGCCGAACCTGCATAAGGATATTGCTAATTTCGTCTTTGCCTGTCCCTCTTGTGCCCAAAAGAAGACTCCGAAACAGCTCCTGACCGGTCGGTTACTTCATAACATCTGCTCCCTGGCAGCAAATTGCAATGATTTTATTACTGATCTTCCAGTATTGGCCAGGTGTTCTGACATCTGGGTGGTAGTGGATCAAGATGTCCCATTTCACTCCACTGCCCGGTCTTCCGTCTGCTCCAGTGCAAAGAAGTTTATTTCACATATCTTCCACCTCCATGGTCTGCCCTTCCATATTGTCTTGGCTAGAGGTGTCCAGTTTACTTCTGGAGATCCACCTGCAGACTCTCTGGATTTCTATTTGGCCTATCATCCCTTGTCCAACTGCCAGGTGGAGTGGATGAATCAAATCCTGACCAACTTCTTGTGGCACTTTGTCAATAACCACCACAGTGACCAGGCCGAACTCTTGCCTTGGGAAAAATTTTCTTACAACAACCATGTCAGTGAATCCTCTGCCAAATCTCCATTTTTTGTGTTTTATAGTCAACATCCCAATATTATGTTCCTTGTTTCTGTTACCTCTGATATTCCTACTGCTGAATCCCTCGTCAGGGGTTTTTCTAGGATCTGGAAGGACACCAATTTATTAGTTAATTATTGAAGTCCTCTGAACATATGAAAAAACACGTAGACAAGAGACTTCTGGATCCGTATCTATTTCGTCGTGGGGACAAGGTCTGGCTGTTATCTTAGTATATCCGTCTCAAGGTGCCCTTCTATAAACTGGGCCCTCGATTAATTGGTTTAATTCAAGGTTCTGAAGCAGATTAATCCAGTAGCCTACAAGTTCAAACTCCCAGGCTCTCTTTGGATCCTCAATTCTGTTCATGTGTTTCTCCTGAAGCCTGTCATCCTCAGTCCCCTTTTCAAAGATCTTGGTGCCGTTCCAGCGCCATTCATCACTGAAGACGTTTTCAAGGTAGAGAACATTTTGGCCACCAAGACGGTAAGAGGAAAATCCTTTTTTCTCATGGACGGGAAGCAATTTGGTCTTGAGGAGAACATTCATGCCCCTCCCTCCTGGAAAGTGTTCTTGTAAGCTTGAAAAAGAGGGGACATAAAGGGACGGCTAATGTTGCGCCAGAGTCTCTGCCTTCTGCCCCTCTTCCCCTGCAGAGACCCTGGCTTACTCACCACTGCGGCATCCATCCCATACTTCTGGCTCTTGATGCCTGGGGTGCACGCACTGCAGTCAGATCCCCGGGCACTGTGTTTAGGGCGTGCGCTGCCCCTCTTAAAAGGAGAGCCCGCTCCGTCCTAAAGTGTCCCCAGGCAGTGGGCTTAAGGGAGGTGCCAGTGCAATGTAGTAAGTTTATTCCTGAACACTCTTGCTAGTGCTCAGGTCCTAGTGCTCGTATTCCTATATATCTGCCTATCAGCCGTGGCTGCCTGTCTGTACATCCGCTGTTCTTGTCTGCACCTGCCAGTGCTCTTCCATATATCAGCTGGCCCTGCTTGCACCTGCCTGTGCTCATCTCTACATCAGCTGGTCCAGTCCGCACCTGCCAGTTCTCATCTGTTGACCAGCCGGTCCTGCATGCTTCTGCCAGTGGGCATCTGTACATCAGCCAGTCCAATCCGCACCTTCCAGCGCTCATCTGTACATCAGCCGGTCCAGTTTGAATCTGTGATTCCAGTGTACCTACAGTGCCTGACTGCATCTACTATTCCTTTTTCTGGGTCTTCCTTGCTACCCAACCGTAGTTGGTCAACTGCCATCTACCCGAGGTGAGTCCTGGTGTTGCACCTGGTCCCAACTCCTTTGTCTCTCCTCGGATCGCGGTAGCGTCTGCTGCTGTGTATGTAAGGTCAGATTTGGTGAGGCACCTAGTTACACCCCTCAAGTTTTCCCTTGGGCCTCAGCGCAGTGGTTCCACCATACAGCCTATCCATCAGATTAAGAGAGCAGCTGCTAAAATACCATCACAAAGTAGCAAACAGGTATTTGAAGCTGCTAGTGCCTCTGGAGACCCATGAACATTAAGGTGTAGGATTCTCCAGAGGTTGCAGTTGTGCAAACACCTACAATTCGGCCAACCGTAAACAGTGCTCACATGCAGAAACAGTTGCAGTGGACACAGACATACATGAAGGCAAATTTGAAAACAGTCTTGTTTACTAATGAGTGCTGTGCAACCCTGGATGGTCCATATAGATATAGAGTCAGGTTTTGGGCCAAAATCATGGGGAGAGATCTGGTAGACACTTTTAGGGTCCATAAGGGTGTGAAAATACTACAAAGTATATGAAGTTTCTGACTGACCTCTCTTTTTTACAGTACAAAAAGAAGAACCGTATGTCAGTAGCAAAACCATGTTCATGCTGCAAAGAAAACCCTGAGTCACTGGCTGCTATGGGCATAAAAGGAGAGAAACTCATGGAGTGGCCACCATCTTTCCCTAACCTTAACCCTATTGAGAACCTTTGGACTAACCTCAAGGACAAGATCTATAAGGGTGAGAGGCCGATCACATCAAAACAGCGGCTCTGGGAGGCTATTCTGACTTCATGCAAAGAAATACAAGCAGAAACTCTCCAAAAACTCACAAGTTCAATGGAGGCAAGAATTGTGAAGGTGATATCACAGAAGGGTCCTATGTTACATGTAACTTGGCCTGTTAGGATGTTTTTGATTGAAAAAGGTGTTGAATTTAGTTAAAGTGATTTCTTACTGCTGAAACTTCAACAAACGACCATTTTCAGTTCTTTATAACCTTTAAGAGTTGTGATCCCTGTAAATGGGTTAATGGGTGAAAACCAGGGAATCCCTTTTCTTCTGCAGCTTGGCTATAGGCAGCCGAAGTGGAATTACGATGTAAACTGTCCACCACTTATAGCTGGGTCTATTTACACAGGAGCATGCAGAATTTTCTTATGAGATAATACTAGCTTTAGATAGCATAACACTGTGACAGAATGGCACTGGCTCTCCATTTCTCCAGTACTTCAGAGACAGAGAAGATTTCCTCTCATCTTTACACTTCCAAAGTAACTTGTTTTGCATTTACCTGTGCAATTCATGTAATAAGCCGCACTTCTAGGGATATTACATACTCACAGCTACAAAAGCACTGAAGTGTCATATGCTACAGGGGCAGCCCCAGCGTCCCCTCACATCCATATCATTATTTCTGCTTACAACTTATCTCTTGCCAAATAAGAAAACATCTCTGTACTCTTGGATCCTTACTTTGAATCTGAAGTCTTTCTTTTAAGCTTTTCTAGTTCATTTTCTGGCACAGGAAGAAGCAGTCATCTGGCAGCTGTTATCCATTGACATGACCTGGTCCATCGGTCACATCAGAGATGTATTGTTACTGTCCAGGAGTCCTGAGAAGAGTCTCCTAGCTGCTGGCAATGGCGGCTCTTCTTTGGATTAGCCAACCTGGCACTGCATCACATGTGCATCACACCGCAACGAAGATGGGGAATAGTATCAGGTAGGAGGCGATTCTCAGATCTTCCATCCAGCGGCCACATCAGAGAACCGTCCGTGGCTACTGTCCAGGAGTCCTGGGAAGAGTCTCCTAGCTGCTGGCAATGGCGGCTCTTCTTTGGATTAGCCAACCTGGCACTGCATCACATGTGCATCACACCGCAACGAAGATGGGGAATAGTATCAGGTAGGAGGCGATTCTCAGATCTTCCATCCAGTGGCCACATCAGAGAACCGTCCGTGGCTACTGTCCAGGAGTCCTGAGAAGAGTCTCCTAGCTGCTGGCAATGGCGGCTCTTCTTTGGATTAGCCAACCTGGCACTGCATCACATGTGCATCACACCGCAACGAAGATGGGGAATAGTATCAGGTAGGAGGCGATTCTCAGATCTTCCATCCAGTGGCCACATCAGAGAACCGTCCGTGGCTACTGTCCAGGAGTCCTGGGAAGAGTCTCCTAGCTGCTGGCAATGGCAGCTCTCCCTTGGATTAGCCAACCTAGCAATGCATCACACCACAACGAAGATGGGGAATATGATTCTATAGATTTACCAAGAGCATGATGCCCCATAACAGACATAACATCATTAGAGCACTATCAACGGAAATCGATTGCAGGTATGAACAAAAAGGGGGGACAAATATTGTCCGCATAAGAATTAATAGAGATTGCAATACCATATAAGTTCCACAGATCCCATGTTCATAGTATTGCGCTGAGTCCATGGCACTATATCCAGAGTTCTTGCAGTGACAAACAATGCTCCAAAATGCAGGAGGATCATCCTCTTTATTCACCATTCAGTCAGCCAGAGATCCAATTAGTACAAGATAAACATATTTACACAAAATGGGAGGGGAAGGATGTCAATGAGAAAATTGCAATCACGAAAAAACATAAATGAATAAAACCACAAACAACAATTAAAAAGGGGAAGAGGAAAAGAAAAGGAACATAAAGTCACTAGTACTGAACACCCCTATAGAAAAGGAACAAAAGACAATTTGTCATTGAGGCCATGCGGGGTCATGGTCTCCAACGATACTATCCAGTGGCATTCCAACTGCGCTAATATGCGCTTTATATCACCACCCCTAATGCCAGAAAGGACCCGATCAATACCCCATATTTTCAAAGCATCTGGATTGCAGTCATGGTGTAACCTAAAATGTCTCAGGATGGTTTTTTAACTCCGAGACATCATCAGCATCCCTGGCAGCCATGATGTCCCTAACATGTTCCCTGGCCCTGACATGGAATTCACGCAAAGGAAGGCCTACATAAATGGATGGGGAATAGTATCAGATAGGAGGTGGTTCTCAGAGCTCCCATCCATCAGTCAAATCAGAGAACTGTGGCTACTGTCCAGGAGTCCTGGGAACAGTCTCCTAGCTGTTGGCAATGGCGGCTCTTCTTTGGATTGGCCAGCCTGGCAATGCATCACATGTGCATCACACAGCAACGAAGATGGGGAATAGTATCAGATAGGAGGTGGTTCTCAGAGCTCCCATCCATCAGTCACATCAGAGAACTGTGGCTATTGTCCAGGAGTCCTGGGAACAGTCTCCTAGCTGTTGGTAATGGCGGCTCTTCTTTGGATTGGCCAACCTGGCAATGCATCACATGTGCATCACACCGCAACGAAGATGGGGAATAGTATCAGGTAGGAGGCGATTCTCAGATCTTTCATCCAGCAGCCACATCAGGGATCTGTGGCTATTGTCCAGGAGTCCTTGGAACAGTCTCCTAGCTGCTGGCAATGGCGGCTCTACTTGGATTAGCCAACCTGGCAATGCTTCACATGTGTATAATGCTGCAAGAATGATGAGGAATGCTTTCGAGTAGGAGCCATTTCTCAGGGCTCCCATCTAGAGGCCACAGTTTATTGTTGTGGCTTCTGCACAGGGTCCCGTAGATCTTTTTGCACCATCTCTAGTTGTCAGCCATTTTAGCACTTAAGTATCGTAACTGCTTTTTTGTCACCTGGTCACTATAAAGATCTCTCCTCCTCTTAGGTTCACTTTCATAGTGCAGAAACATTCCCATCTGTGCCTGCGGTGACGTTATTTAGGTAGACAGGAATTACTGTAACTTTCTACTTTGGTTTCATAGAAATAAATATAGTTGACTGCGTGGCACAGAGATACATGAAAATTAGGGTAAGGTTGGCCGAACACAAGAAACAGAAGTTGGTTGATTGTTGAACAACTGTTGAATGTTTTGCTGATGAAAACTGATGAAACTCTGATGTTAAAAACTGACACACTGACCAAATACTTATGTAATGCAATTTTACATTTGTATGATATCCATATGACATCTGTTTTTTACATCAACAATATAAAAAGTAATAAAAAGTAAAATACAGTTTAACAATTGAAATGGATCCGTAAAATCAGATGTGATGCGGATGGTAACAGCACTTGGATGTTTAATACACTTGTCTGAACATGCCCTTACTCGTATAATATATGAGTGAGATGCAATGCAGAAATACGCGTAAGCCATTGGGACTGATGTCACATGTTCTTGGCCATTTCTAACATGCAATAATAAATTAGATTAATCCCTTCACCCCCAGCCTGTTTGCACCTTCTTGACAAGGCAACATTTTACAATTCTGACCAGTGTGTCTTTATGTGGTAATAACTCTGGAACGCTTCAAAGGACCCCAGTGATTCTGAGATTTCTTTTTTTCGAGACATGTTGTACTTCACGATAGTGGTAAAATTTGTTTGATATCACTTGCGTTTATTTGTGAAAATATCGGAAATTTGGCAAACATTTTGCAATTTTCAAACTTTTAATTCTTGCCCTTAAATCAGAGAGATATGACACACAAAATAGTTAATAACATTTCCCACATGTCTACTTTACATCAGCACAATTTTTGAAACATGATTTTTTTTTGTTAGGAAGTTAGAAGGGTTAAATGTTGACTAACGATTTCTAATTTGTTAAAAACTTTTTTTTAAGGCTTTGAGGGACCTATATGACAAAAAATACCCAAAAGTGACACCATTCTAAAAACTGACCCTCTTAAAGTCCTAAGAGTATGTGCACACAATCAGGAATTGGCAGCACTTTGAACACAACACATGTCAGCTGTGTCCGAAGAGCTGCTGGCTATTGAACGCAGGTGAATCCGCATGTGTTAAACTTACCTGGAGCAGCCAGTGCCAGGCAGCAGCTGCCAAGGCAAACAGGATCATGGGGTGCATTAAAAGAGGTCTGGATACACATGATGAGAGCATTATACTGCCTCTGTACAAATCCCTAGTTAGACCGCACATGGAGTACTGTGTCCAGTTTTGGGCACCGGTGCTCAGGAAGGATATAATGGAACTAGAGAGAGTACAAAGGAGGGCAACAAAATTAATAAAGGGGATGGGAGAACTACAATACCCAGATAGATTAGCGAAATTAGGATTATTTAGTCTAGAAAAAAGACGACTGAGGGGCGATCTAATAACCATGTATAAGTATATAAGGGGACAATACAAATATCTCGCTGAGGATCCGTTTATACCAAGGAAGGTGACGGGCACAAGGGGGCATTCTTTGCGTCTGGAGGAGAGAAGGTTTTTCCACCAACATAGAAGAGGATTCTTTACTGTTAGGGCAGTGAGAATCTGGAATTGCTTGCCTGAGGAGGTGGTGATGGCGAACTCAGTCGAGGGGTTCAAGAGAGGCCTGGATGTCTTCCTGGAGCAGAACAATATTGTATCATACAATTATTAGGTTCTGTAGGACGTAGATCTGGCTATTTATTATGATGGAATATAGGCTGAACTGGATGGACAAATGTCTTTTTTCGGCCTTACTAACTATGTTACTATGTTACTATGTGTTCATTGAGCTATACTTATTTACCGCGTCCAATGCATTGTATGGTTGAAAACTTATCTTGCAGAGACTCGTGTCTCCGCAAAATAAATAGACATGCTACAGTCTAGAAAGACTCGTTGCATGTCCGTCGCTGCGGGCGTCTCTGGACGCATAGTGGGCATGGGATTTCTTGAAATCCCATCCATTATGCTGTAACATCTGGACTCTGCGGGTTGGATGCTGCGCAAGTAAGCAGCTTCCAACCTTCAGCATTTACTGATTGTGTGCACATACCATCAAAATCAAATTCAAGAAGTTTGGATGGAAAAATAAACATTTTACTTTTTTTCTCAAAAAATATACTTTAGCCCCATTTTTATATTTTCACCAGGGTAAGAGGAAAAAGTGCTCCACCTAATTTGTTGTGAAAATTGTCCTGAGTACTCTAATACCTCATATGTGGGGGAAAACTACTGTTTGGGTGCATGGCAGGGCTCAGAAGGAAAGGAGCACAGTTTGACTTCTTGAACGCAAAAATGGCCGGAATCAAGAGTGGACACCATGGGCCTAAACAGTGGAAACCCCCCAGCATTGTCCCCATTTGGGAAACTAGGCCCCTCAAGGAATATATCTAAATGTGTGGTGAGCACCTTGAACTCCCAGGTGTTTCATAGAAGTTTATAACACAGAGTTGTGAAAATAAAACATCAAATTTTTCCACTCATAAATGTTCTTTTAGACCAAAATTTTTATTTTCACAAGGGTAACAGGAGAAAATGGACACCAAAACTTGTTGTGAAATTTCTCCTGAGTACGACGATACTCCATATGTGGGGGAAAACTACTGGTTTGGCGCATGGCAGGGCTCGGAAGGGAGAGAGTACCGTTTGACTTTTTGAATGCAATAATGGCTGCAATCGACAGTGGGCTCTATGTTGCCTTTGGAGAGCCCTTGATGTGCCTAAACAGTGGAACCTCCCCACAAATAACTCAATTTTAGAAACTAGACTAGATGTTTGGTGAGCACCTTGAACCATTAGGTGCTTCACAGAAGTTTAGGTGCCAGAACAGTAGAACCTACAAAAGTGACAATACCATTTTACAAACGACACCTCTCATTTCACCTAGGTGTGCAGCGATCATATTGACACCACGGGTGTGTTACATAATTTTATACCATTGGTCAGTGATGAAAACATAATTGCATTTTTAACATAAAAATTTAGTTTTAGCCTCATATTTTACATTTACACACCAGAAAATAGGTAAAAAAGGCATTGAAATTTGTTACACAATTTTTGATAAATGTGGAAATACCCCATATTTGGCTGGACAGTACTTCTTACCAGTACAACAAGACTCGGGTGGGACAGAGTGCTATTTGCCTCCTGGAGCCCATATTTTCCCAAAATAGTTTGGGAACTACATATACACATCCTTCAAGTGCTAGAAGAGCAAAATATCCGCTACAAGTGACCCCATTTTGGAAACTATATCCCTGTGGGAATTTATCTACCGGCGTAGTGATCATTTTGACCCCATGGGTGTTTTCCATAAACAAGCAGCAGAGGATGTAGCTGAGTGAAAATTGCAAATCTGCCCAGTATGTTGTAGTCACCAGTACGTTGTAGTGACCAGTACATTGTAGTGCCAGTGCATTTTGGCCAGCTCATGCTTCGGAGGCATGCACCCATAAATTATGTGGGCTCTCATCGATACAGAAATGCCAAATGTGTGGAGGCTAAATGTGGTTTAGGTACACTGGAGCTCAGAAAGGAGGGGGCTATTTGGTTTTGGAAGTGCAGAATTCGTTAAATTTCTTTTTGGGGTCAAGGAGTCATAGTGATTTTCCAGCGCTTTTGTGTTACCAGTAACGTGGAAGCCCGCTATATTACTTCTGCGGGGTAAATGATTAGGCGACTTTATTCTTCAGGTTGATGTGATTACATCGATACCAGATTTATATCTGTTTGTTATGTTTGGCAGCTGTCACACAGTAAAAGATGCTTTTTTTGGCAAAAACAAGATTTTGCATCCCCATATTTTGATAGCAATAATTTTTCCATATTTCTGCCAATAGAGTCATGTGAGGGCTTGTTTTTTCCAAGATGGGCTGTTGTTTTTATTGGTACTATTTTTGGACACATGGCATTTTTTGATCGCTTTCTATTCCGATTTTTTGAAGGCAGAATACACAAAAAACAGCAATTCGGGATTTTTTTTTTTCATGCTGTTCCGCCTGTGGTAAAATTGTTAAGGCAGCTTTATTCTTTCGGTCAGTACGATTACCGCGATACCACATTTGTATAATTTTTTTTATGTTGTAGTGCTTTTACACTACAAAAACTATTTTATTGAAAAGAAAGGTGCATTGCTTTATTATACATATATGCTAGCCACCTTAGGGAGAGACCCAAGTTGGGCTAAATGTAGCGGGACGAAAGAGACCGAAAAGCCCTCTACTTAAAGGAAATACATAGTGGGTGCTTTCCTGAAACGGAAAGTACTTGCAAGCAGCATAATACAAAGAATAGCAGGTTTACCCAGAATCCTTTGCAGTAGGCGGAGCTATGCAAATCATCATTTGCATAGCTCCGCCTACTGCAAAGGATTCTGGGTAAACCTGCTATTCTTTGTATTATGCTGCTTGCAAGTACTTTCCGTTTCAGGAAAGCATCCACTATGTATTTGCTTTATTATGAGAGGAATGGGTTTTTTATTGTTCCTTTGATGGAGCTGTATGGCAGCTTAATTTTTATGGGATTAGATGACATTTTCAGCGATATATATGTTTTATTTACATTTGTCATTTTGATAGCGTTTTATTCAAATTTTTTGTTCGGCGGTATGATGAAAATTGTTTGTCGCCTTGTTTTTATTTTACGGTGTTCACTGAAGGGGTTAACTAGTACGACAGTGATATAGATTGAGTCATTCCGGATGTGGGGATACAAAATATGTGTATTTTTTTTTTACATAAAATATTTATAACTGCAATATATATACGGTATATATATATATATATATATATATATATATATATATACACACACTGCTCAAAAAAACAAAGGGAACACTTAAACAACAGAATATAACTCCAAGTAAATCAATCTGAAGTTGGATCAGCCTGTAACTTCATCTTCCACTTTGATTTTGAGCATCCTTCCAACTCCAGACCTCCGTGGGATATTAGTTGTGATTTACGTTGATCATTTTTAGGTTTTATTGTTCTTAACACATTCCACTATCTAATGAATAAAGATTTACAGCGGGAATATTTCATTCAGTGATATCTAGGATATGGGATTTTAGTGTTCCCTTTATTTTTTGAGCAGTGTATATATACACTGCTCAAAAAAATTAAGGGAACACTAAAATACCACGTCCTAGATATCTCTGAATTAAATATTCCAGTTTCACATTTTTATTCATTGCATAGTGGAATGTGTTAAGAACAATAAAATATAACAATTATAAATGTAAATCAAAATGAATATCCCATGGAATTCTGGAGTTGGAATGATGCTCAAAATCAAAGTGGAAAATCAAATTACAGGCTGATCCAACTTCAGTGGAAATGCCTCATAACAAGGAAAAGATGCTCAGTATTGTGTGTGGCTGCCACGTGCCTGTATGACCACCCTACTGTACAATGCCTGGGCATGCTCCTGATGAGGCGGCGGATGGTCTCCTGAGGGATTTTCTCCCAGACGTGGACTAAAGCTCCTGGACAGTCTGTGGTGCAACATGACATTGGTGGATGGAGCGGGACATGAAGTCCCAGATGTGCTCAATCGGATTCAGGTCTGTGGAATGGGCAGACCATTTCATAGCTTCAATGCCTTCATCTTGCAGGAACTGCTGACACACTCCAGCTACATGAGGTCTGGCATTGTCCTGCATTAGGAGGAGCCCAGGGCCAACCGCACCAGCATATGGTCTCAAAGGGGTCTGAGGATCTAATCTCGGTACCTAATGGCCGTCAGGCTACCTCTGGTGAGCACATGGAGGGCTGTGCGGCCCTCCAAAGAAATGCCACCCCACACCATTACTCACCCACTGCCAAACCAGTCATGCTGAAGGATGCTGCAGGCAGCAGATCGCTCTCCACAGCATCTCCAGACTCTGTCATGTCTGTCACTTGTGCTCAGCGTGAACCTGCTTTCATCTGCGAAGAGCACAGGGCGCCAGTGGTGAATTTGCCAATCCTGGTGTTCTGGGCAAGTGCCAAGCGTCCTGCACGGTGTTGGGCTGTGAGCACAACCCCCATCTGTGGATGTCATGCACTCAGACCATCCTCATGGAGTCGGTTTCTAACCGTTTGTGCAGACGCATGCACATTTGTGGCCTGCTGGAGGTCATTTTGCAGGGCTTTGGCAGTGCTCTTCCTGTTCCTCCTTGCACAAAGGTGGAGGTAGCGGTCCTGCTGCTGGGTTGTTGCCCTCCTACGGCCACGTCTCTTGGTGTACTGGCATGACTCCTGGTAGTGCCTCCAGCCTCTGGACACTACACTGACAGACACAGCAAACCTTCTGGCCACAGCTTGCATTGATGTGCCATCCTGGATGAGCTGCACTACCTGAGCCACTTGTGTGGGTTGTAGAGTCTGTCTCATGCTACCACAAGTGTGAAAGCACTACCAGCATTCAAAAGTGACCAAAACATCAGCCAGAAAGCATTGGTACTGAGATGTGGTCTGTGGTCCCCATCTGCAGAACCCCTCCTTTATTGAGTGTGTCTTGATAATTGCCAATAATTTCCATCTGTTGTCTATTCCATTTGCACAACAGCATGTGAAATTGATTGTCAATCAGTGATGCTTCCTAAGTGGACAGTTTGATTTCACCGAAGTTTGATTTACTTGGAGTTATACTCTGTTGTTTAAGTGTTCCTTTTTTTTTAGCAGTGTGTGTGTATATATATATATATATATATATATATATATATATATATATATATATATATATATAAATGAAAAGATGTGAAGTTATGGCAAAAATTAAGAGACCACTGCACAGTTTTATAAAGATCCGCTTCTCTACATGTCTGATAGTCACTCCATTCCAGTGTCAGTTGAATTCCTACCAGAGTACACCTCCTTCTACTTAATGTGCTTCGGATTAGTTTTAGGTGATCACCTGTAAAAAATCTTATTTAACAAAGGAAAGTATAAAAAACACTGCTGTGGTCTTCACAATCCTCCTGCAATAGGACAAGCTGGATAGCAAAACAAATGCTAGTAATAACCCAAAAGTAATAGGAATGAAAAAAAATAATTTTAGCCATGCCAAAGGAGTTGAAATGAAAAGTCTTGAGTGAGGAAAAGAAGGGCTCAATTCTGGCTTTACTAGCAGATGAACACAGTGAGCGACATGTTGCCTCCATCCTTAAAATTTCTAAGACTGCAGTCCATTACAACAAAGTCAAGCTGCAGACATTGGGGACAACAAAGCTACAGAACGGCAGAGGGCGAAAACGACTCTCCACTGACCGAGATGACTGTCATCGTATTCAAATGTCACTCAGCAACTGCAGGATGACATCAAGTGACCTACAAAACGAATGACAAATGGCAGCTGGGGTGAAGTGCTCCGCAAGAACAGTTCGTAACAGGCTCCTAGAGGCAGGACTCAAGTCATGTAAAGCTAGAAAAAAGCCATTCATCAATGAGAAGTAAAGTAGAGCCAGGCTGTAGTTTGCCAAAGACCATAAGGATTGGACCATAGAGGACCTGAGTAAGGTAATCTTCTCTGATGAGTCTAATTTTCAGCTTTGCCCAACACCTTGATGTCTAATAGTTAGACGGAGACCTGGAGAGGCGTACAAGCCACAGTGTCTTGCACCCACTGTGAGATTTGGTGGAGGATCGGTGATGATCTGCAGATGCTTCAGCAAGGCAGGAATTGGGCAGGTTGTTCTTTGCAAAGGACGTATGAATCAAGCCGCATGCAAGGTTATCCTGGAAAAACAGTGGATTCCTTCTGCTCAGGCAATGTTCCACAACTCTGAGGACTGGTTTTTCCAGCAGCACAATGTGCCAAGCTACACAGCTAGGTCAATCAAGACCTGAATCCCATTGAAAACCTTTGGAATGTAATCAAGAGGATGATGGATAGTCACAAGCCATCAAACAAAGAACTGCTGAAATTTTTGAACCAGGAGTGGCATAAGGTCATCCAGAAGCAGTGTGAAAAACTGGTGGAAAGCATGCCAAGAAAGCTGTGATTAAAAATCATGGTTATTCCACAATATATTGATTTCTGAAGTCTTCCTGAGTCAAAACATTAGTATTGCTGTTTCTAAATGATTATGAACTTGGTTTTTTTGCATAATTTGAGGTCTGCAAGCAATGCATTTTTTGTTATTTTGAACATTTCTCAGAACTTCGGAGACATGTCAGTAGTTTATAGAATGAAAGAACAATTTACATTTTACTCATATACCTTTAAAGAGAAAAATCAGACGAACTGAAAATTTTGCAGTGGTCTCTTAATTTTTGCCAGAGCTGTGTATATATATATATATATATATATATATATATATATATATATATATATATATACTGTATATATATATATATATATATATATATATATATATAATTTATTACTTTGTCTTTTTTTTTAATATTTTTACAATTTTTTTTCTACTTTTTTACTTGGTCCCTATACGGGATTTTCACCATTAACAATTTGACCGTGGTTATAAAGCATTGCAATGCATGGGCATTGCTGTGCTTTATTAATTGTCAGTTCTGCACTGATACACAAGCTTGTTAGATCATGTTCTGAGCATGTTCTAACAAGCATGCTAGCCTAGTCACCATGATGTCGTAATGATGACTTCAGGTCACCATGGCAATGTTCGGGCCCTCGCCATGACATTGCGGGAGCGCATATCGGAGGGGAGTGGGAGCCCCATCCCTCTCCCTGCGGGCACCGCTCCTGGCAGTGAGAGTCTGGTGTCAGCGGTGATGTTCGCTGAACACTTGCCGCTGATCACCGCACACAGCCCACTGCACTCAGGCGATCCCCATGTCCTTTCCTTCTATGGCATACAGTATATATAATGCAATTGTTGTGAATTGTTAATTTTATATATTGGCTTCATGTCACAGAGCTTCCAGTTTATTTGTGTAAATGAGACTAAAATTTGCTTTTGTAGTAAAATAATCCCCACCCCACTTCAGGACAATAATAAACTTTTTGCAGCCCAAAAATTATATTGACCATATTTACCAATATATCTATGTATCTTCTTTCCCATAACATATACTAAAATCACTTTATTCCCCCCTGAAATCTTTCTATTCTCTAGTGATTGTTGGGATTGACATACAGAATAATATAGCTATAAAGTAGTTTATCGCACAGATAAATCAATTTGTGTGCGGCTACATATACTTATGGTAAATCCTAAATCAGCCGCAGAATCCGATCCCTGTATATAGGATTCATGGATCATTCAGTGGTGATTCTGTTCTTGCAGGATTAAATCAAATGTTCATTTAATGGATGATCATTTATCAAAAACAAAGGATCTTTACAGTGTGATTACTCTCAGAAACGAGCAACCCCCAAAATAAGCCCCAAATAACTAAAACATAACTGTAATAACACCATGTAATTTTCTAACCATCTTATCGGCTTATGTAGAGGGTTTGGACCCACTGGTGTAGTACCAAGGGCTCACTAGTTGATGCGTAAGACCCACCCAAGCAAAAATTATTTGACCGGGGATAGAGGATGCTGTTTGATTTACTGCTTCTATTTTATGTAATTTCAGCCTATACCCCCCCCCAAATAATAAAATAATAGCTTGCTAAATAAATTAGATGATTTCTACTGGCTTTTCCTGGATATACTGCATCAAGTGTACTGTGCCAAGCACTGCTCCTGTCTTCCTGTGACATCCAGTAACTCTGCTGTCTATGGTCTCCAGGACCTCTCCTGTCTGCCTGCGACTTCCAATAACCTGCTACCTATCTGCGATGTCTAGGATGACTCCTGCCTTCCTGTGGCATCCAGTAACTGCTGTCTATGGTCTCCAGGACCTCTGCCTGCGACTTCCAGTAACCTGCTACCTATCTGCGATGTCTAGGATGACTCCTGTCTTCCTGTGGCATCCAGTAACTCTGCTACCTGTCTATGGTCTCCAGGACTTCTCCTGTCTGCCTGCAGCTTCCAGCAACCCTGCTACCTATCTCCGATGTCTAGGGTGACTCCTGTCTTCCTGTGGCATCTAGTTTCTCTGCTACCTCTCTGCGGTCTTCTGGACATCTTCTGTCTGCTTGCCACTTCCAGTACTCTGCTGTCTATTTCCTATGTGCCCCACCAATCAGCTGCACTGACGCCCGTGGCCCGTGTGTGCTCTCGACCTTGGACTTGGAGAACCCATCTCACCAGATGAGCCTAACAATAATAAGGCAAAGGGGAATGTGAAGAGACACTAAGCACAATTTCACAATTGTTTTTGCTACCCTTCATACAGAAAACTGGTTTTGTGAGTCCTGTCGATGACGCTATTAATTGCATATATGTTAGGCTTCACACCCAGTGGATTGAGATGGTAATAATTCCCTATATTCAGAGAGCGCAGGCGATATAGGTTAGGAGTCATACAGACTGAATCACATACCAGCCCCTCCTTATTGTTATGTTCCCCATGTTACAGCAATCAGGTTTTACTGGTCATAAATTCTTTCTATCCGTGGGTAATATTTTTCAAGATAAGACGTATACTAGTCACTCCCAGACTAAGATTCTTCTTTATATAATGCCTTTATTGTATTTTATTATCCTTCAATTCCGACTAAGCCAAAGTTTATTTCTTTCTCCATAAGTAATAATCCAGAGACACAACCTGCGCAGCTGCACATGAGCCCCGTGGTAGCCAATAAAAAAGATATATGCCATTAAATCCGGAAAACCAGGATGACAGGTTCACTATAACCTCATATGCACTTAGTTGTTTGACCCATAAGGCAGAACAAACTCCTTGGTCAACCGGGTACTCCAAAGATTGACTACTGTAACTGCTGAGAACCCTTTTGTGCATAACTGTCTATATAAATGCCTTTCCTCCACACCTACTGTAAATACTAATGCTCATTAGTAAGGTTGCATTTTTCCAAGTGTCTCACTGGAAAAGAGACCTCTCCATACCGCTCTGACTTTCGGGAAAGTATATAATTTTTTACAATGCAGAACCCCAATCTGCACCCTATATTGAAGGTGGTATCTTACAGGGTAGAAATGAAATATTACATTTACATCACTTCTTTAAAATATGTTTTTATAGACTTCAAAATCTTGCTTGCTTGTGCCGCTGCTGCTTGACATTGAGTGCTTCTGCTTAGTTTTCTGATAACCAATGTACAGGAAATCAGAACTAAACAGTGTGAGGTTATGTTAGTTACCGTATCCTAATATGTAAATTTTGTGAGTTTTTTGCCTTCAAAAGGATTTGTCAGTTAGACCAACCCAAACCACATATATGGACATGCAGTACTTTGAATTGTAAATCCACTGACACCTTTATATCTTTTATCTGCTGTTGCATTTCTGAGAAATTAGCATTAATTAATTGTTATCATTATAAATTAGCATTAATCAAATAATATATATACAAATTAGGTATTTAGTGCACAGTGCGTCGCAGAGCACTTAACTAGTCGTTGCCTCCCCAAGTTGTTTTCCCACCCAGTAGCAGCCTCTACTACAGTGAGCTATTAATCAACTAAAGATGTGGGTGCTGAGTGAGCAGTGACGTACTGCTAAAAGCGGTAGACCACGCGACCACTATAGGGCCTGTGAGTCAGGGCACCCCACTCCCGCTCGGCATTACACTTTCCACTGTATCGGCATCCTGCAGAGCTTCAGAACACACACTATGGAGAACACAGCACTGGGGGAATATGGAGAGGGGAGAATATTTTTTTCAATCAATAAGAGAGACATTATACAGTGCTGTATAGAAGGCTATATGGGACCCATTATACTACAGCTCTGGCAAAAATCAAGAGACCACCACATCAAATCCCTGTCATGGGCAGCCCAATCTCCAGACCTGAACCCCATTGAAAGCCTCTGGAATGTAATCAGGAGGATGATGGATAGTCACAAGCCATCAAAGAAGAACTGCTTACATTTTTGCGTCAGAAGCAGTGTGAAAGACTGGTGGAAAGCATGCCAAGACACATGAAAGCTGTGATTAAAAATCATGGTTATTTCACAAAATATTGATTTCTGAACTCTTCCTGAGTTAAAACAATAGTATTATTGTTTCTAAATGATTTGAACGTGTCTTCTTTGCATTATTTGACGTCTGAAAGCACTGGTTTTTTTTTTAAATTTGATAATTTTTCTTTGAAAAAAAAACAAACAAAAAAAATGTACTGCTTGGAAATTTGGAGATGTTGTCAGAAGTTTATAGAATAAAAGAACAATTTACATTTTACTCAAAAATCCTTCTATATTATTTCAAAACACTCTTTTTCAGTGATTCCTTTATATCTCCGTTCATACTGCACCCACAAACACAAATGATACACAATTTAAAAGGTAAACTTGCCCCTTTCAGCAAAAAAATAGCCAAACAAACCACGCATCCACGATGTGATCACAAAATACATTTTAAACATTAATTTTCATAAAATTGCAGTAAGGAAAAACGACCTGCAGGTGGCACCACACTACCCCAAAGCACAATAACCCAAAGCTGAAACAAATCCTAACATTTGCCTTGGGGGCTTTCCAGCTTGCTGAATTCCTTGCCCAGCCGATTTCAGACAGGTACATTTAAAATTTTGCTACATATGTGGAAGTAGAATAAAAGTAAAACTTTACCTGTTTAAGACTTCAGATTTAAAACTGAAGATATAAATGAATGCAGCCTAAAAGGGACCGGACAGGTTCTGAACCATCAGATTTTTCGTATTATTGGACAGTCATTGAAAAGTCTATCTTTCTTCTAAGGTTGCAGCTTATTGGTGACCTGGAGTCACCTCTGGTTCCAAGTAAAAAAACTGCAGCGTTGACATAACTCAGACTGTACATTGTTTCCCGATGGGAGAGAATGGTGGAAACAACCTTGTAAAAATTGGAAAAAAAAAATCCAACCGTAGGAACAAAAAGGTAAAATATTCTGCAGATATTACTTTTTTAAAGGGATATTACCAATTATTATACAATGGTGTAAATATGCTCAGTTATGAGGTCAATTCTCCTTCATCATTTTTACTGTCAAAGTGGCACTGCTGTACAGGGAGCTGCTCCATTCACATACATAGGGCTGTGCTGCACTTCCTTACACTGCAGATAGATAGCAGTGTTGCTGTGGAGGGGAAAAAATGCTGCTGCCCCTGTTCTTTTGCAAGATCCTGACAAACAGACCCCTTCTGATTAGTAAGTAAAATACCATTATGTTTAATGTTGGGGGATCTCCTTTAGGCTGGAGTCACACAAAACAAATAAAAAATCGGTCCGTTTTACACGGACGAGAATCGCAGAAATGTTCCCTGAACAGTGATTCGTGTGTCAGTGTGAGGATGCGATCTTCTTGCATGTAAGCATCCATATGACATCCTTATGGGGACATTTTCTCGCCGCCTTGCAAATTGGACATATAATGGATCTATGGGCTCAAACATTCGTGAAAACATATACTATATATATATATATATATATATATATACAGTATACACATACCTCTCTGTGTTCATCATCTCATTAAATACATTTACATTTGACCAGCTTGATTTTCCTGAAATTGCCTGTGCCCCCGGGCCAACTAGTATACCTATAAATAGAAAAATCAGACAAACTGAACCTTTTGCAGTGGTCTCTTAACTTTTGCCAGAGCTGTATATGGAAGGCTATGTTGATCCCACGATACTATATGGAAGGCTATATGGCACCCATTATACTATATGGAAGGCTATGTTGGTCCCTTTATTCTATATGGAAGGTTATGTTGGTCCCATGATTCTATATGGAAGGCTATGTTGGTCCCATTATACAATATTGAAGGTTATGTTGGTCCCTTTATTCTATATGGAAGGTTATGGTGGTCCCATTATACTATATGGAAGGTTATGTTGGTCCCATGATACCATATGGAAGGCTATGTTGGTCCCATTATACTATATGGAAGGTTATGTTGGTCCCTTTATTCTATATGGAAGGCTATGTTGGTCCCATTATACTATATGGAAGGTTATGTTGGTCCCATGATACTATATGGAAGGCTATGTAGGGTCCATGATACTATATGGAAGGCTATGTGGGGTCCATTATACTATATGGAAGGTTATGTTGGTCCCATGATACTATATGGAAGGCTATGTGGGGTCCATTATACTATATGGAAGATTATGTGAGACCTATGATGTTATGCGGAAGGCTATGTGGGGTCCATGGTACTATATGGAAGGCTATGTGGGGCCAATATAATATTTTACAGTATTTGCAGTAAACGGGGGCCATTATACTATATGGAAGACTATGCTCAGGGCCACAATATTGTTTGGAGGGCCATGTAGGGGCCATTATATTGCTTGAGGGGCTACTGGAGAACCATTATACTGTGGAGGGCTAGTGGTGGCCATTATACAATGTGGAAGGTTATGTTGGGACCATCATACTGTGTGGAGGGATGTGGGGTCCATTACACTGTGTGGAGTGTTGTGTGGGGGACATCATATTGTGTTGAGGGCTGTGTTGTGGTCACAGTTGGGTCATCATACTGTGTTGGGGTCACCATACTTTGCCGGGGTGAGGGGACATAGGGGTACATTAGGGTCATCATACTTTGCGTGTGGAGGATTCTGTGGAGGAATTCACTGTGGGGTATCATACTGTGTTTGGGGGAACTTTTGTTGGCGTCATATTTTATAGGGGCAATGAAAGAGGAATCTCTAGAGGCTTCAATAGGAGGAAAATTAGTTTGTAAGAGTGGAAAAGTTGTGACATGCTCTTCTGTGACTCTGCCAAATATTATTATGTTTTTTAGGAGGAGGGGCCCAATTAGAACTTCTGCTATGCGGCCTCATGATTTCTATGTAAGCCCCTGTGGAGAAGGAAACAACCTGAGTAGACAAAGGCTAGTTTAGTGCTCTATCAGGCCCAGAGCACTTAATCCCTCATTTGCGTATGAATTAAAACATTATTTTTTGGAAATGCAGTAACAGATAGAAGATATAAAGGTGTCATTGGATTGGCGTTACAGAGACCTGCATACCCTTATAAGTGGTTTGGGGGTTGATCTTAGTTACAGATTCCTTTTAACAACCAATGCTAAATGTAAGTTCCTGTTCTGTTCAGAATGTACACCTCTTCTATTTATAACATGACTTATTGTAAGGATATCTGCAAATCATGCACTTATGTAAATTTATGGAAACAGGAACATATGGGCTACTTGCACAGTGAACAAGTCTGTATGATCATGTTCACACACCACCAAGAAACCTGAAGACACAAAAGAGAATAGTAAAACCAAAAACACTCAGTTTGAAAAAATGTTGCAGTAATCCGCAAGTGCTAGTAAAAGATGTAAAAAACAGGGTATTTGGTTGATACGTTTTTTGCAAAAAATGTATACTAAGCTGCTCTACCAATCTTCACGGTATACCCTTATCAGAGCAGTCCTAACTAATGTATGCAATCCCTATCTGATGTATTTAAAAACCTGATCATCTGTATATAACTTGTGTGAACAGGGTTCAGAGAGGAAAAATCCATGTGTGCATACAGGGTAGAACAGCTTTTGTGCAGATAGCCCAAGAGGAGTGGTGGAACTCCCCAGTCTTGTAGACACAAGAGAACAATTATGGAAACAGGAACACATGGGCTACTTGCACAGTGAACAAGTCTGTATGATCATGTTCACACACCACCAAGAAACCTGAAGACACAAAAGAGAATAGTAAAACCAAAAACACTCAGTTTGAAAAAATGTTGCAGTAATCCGCAAGTGCTAGTAAAAGATGTAAAAAACAGGGTATTTGGTTGATACGTTTTTTGCAAAAAATGTATACTAAGCTGCTCTACCAATCTTCACGGTATACCCTTATCAGAGCAGTCCTAACTAATGTATGCAATCCCTATCTGATGTATTTAAAAACCTGATCATCTGTATATAACTTGTGTGAACAGGGTTCAGAGAGGAAAAATCCATGTGTGCATACAGGGTAGAACAGCTTTTGTGCAGATAGCCCAAGAGGAGTGGTGGAACTCCCCAGTCTTGTAGACACAAGAGAACAATTATGGAAACAGGAACACATGGGCTACTTGCACAGTGAACAAGTCTGTATGATCATGTTCACACACCACCAAGAAACCTGAAGACACAAAAGAGAATAGTAAAACCAAAAACACTCAGTTTGAAAAAATGTTGCAGTAATCCGCAAGTGCTAGTAAAAGATGTAAAAAACAGGGTATTTGGTTGATACGTTTTTTGCAAAAAATGTATACTAAGCTGCTCTACCAATCTTCACGGTATACCCTTATCAGAGCAGTCCTAACTAATGTATGCAATCCCTATCTGATGTATTTAAAAACCTGATCATCTGTATATAACTTGTGTGAACAGGGTTCAGAGAGGAAAAATCCATGTGTGCATACAGGGTAGAACAGCTTTTGTGCAGATAGCCCAAGAGGAGTGGTGGAACTCCCCAGTCTTGTAGACACAAGAGAACAATTATGGAAACAGGAACACATGGGCTACTTGCACAGTGAACAAGTCTGTATGATCATGTTCACACACCACCAAGAAACCTGAAGACACAAAAGAGAATAGTAAAACCAAAAACACTCAGTTTGAAAAAATGTTGCAGTAATCCGCAAGTGCTAGTAAAAGATGTAAAAAACAGGGTATTTGGTTGATACGTTTTTTGCAAAAAATGTATACTAAGCTGCTCTACCAATCTTCACGGTATACCCTTATCAGAGCAGTCCTAACTAATGTATGCAATCCCTATCTGATGTATTTAAAAACCTGATCATCTGTATATAACTTGTGTGAACAGGGTTCAGAGAGGAAAAATCCATGTGTGCATACAGGGTAGAACAGCTTTTGTGCAGATAGCCCAAGAGGAGTGGTGGAACTCCCCAGTCTTGTAGACACAAGAGAACAATTATGGAAACAGGAACACATGGGCTACTTGCACAGTGAACAAGTCTGTATGATCATGTTCACACACCACCAAGAAACCTGAAGACACAAAAGAGAATAGTAAAACCAAAAACACTCAGTTTGAAAAAATGTTGCAGTAATCCGCAAGTGCTAGTAAAAGATGTAAAAAACAGGGTATTTGGTTGATACGTTTTTTGCAAAAAATGTATACTAAGCTGCTCTACCAATCTTCACGGTATACCCTTATCAGAGCAGTCCTAACTAATGTATGCAATCCCTATCTGATGTATTTAAAAACCTGATCATCTGTATATAACTTGTGTGAACAGGGTTCAGAGAGGAAAAATCCATGTGTGCATACAGGGTAGAACAGCTTTTGTGCAGATAGCCCAAGAGGAGTGGTGGAACTCCCCAGTCTTGTAGACACAAGAGAACAATTATGGAAACAGGAACACATGGGCTACTTGCACAGTGAACAAGTCTGTATGATCATGTTCACACACCACCAAGAAACCTGAAGACACAAAAGAGAATAGTAAAACCAAAAACACTCAGTTTGAAAAAATGTTGCAGTAATCCGCAAGTGCTAGTAAAAGATGTAAAAAACAGGGTATTTGGTTGATACGTTTTTTGCAAAAAATGTATACTAAGCTGCTCTACCAATCTTCACGGTATACCCTTATCAGAGCAGTCCTAACTAATGTATGCAATCCCTATCTGATGTATTTAAAAACCTGATCATCTGTATATAACTTGTGTGAACAGGGTTCAGAGAGGAAAAATCCATGTGTGCATACAGGGTAGAACAGCTTTTGTGCAGATAGCCCAAGAGGAGTGGTGGAACTCCCCAGTCTTGTAGACACAAGAGAACAATTATGGAAACAGGAACACATGGGCTACTTGCACAGTGAACAAGTCTGTATGATCATGTTCACACACCACCAAGAAACCTGAAGACACAAAAGAGAATAGTAAAACCAAAAACACTCAGTTTGAAAAAATGTTGCAGTAATCCGCAAGTGCTAGTAAAAGATGTAAAAAACAGGGTATTTGGTTGATACGTTTTTTGCAAAAAATGTATACTAAGCTGCTCTACCAATCTTCACGGTATACCCTTATCAGAGCAGTCCTAACTAATGTATGCAATCCCTATCTGATGTATTTAAGAACCTGATCATCTGTATATAACTTGTGTGAACAGGGTTCAGAGAGGAAAAATCCATGTGTGCATACAGGGTAGAACAGCTTTTGTGCAGATAGCCCAAGAGGAGTGGTGGAACTCCCCAGTCTTGTAGACACAAGAGAACAATTATGGAAACAGGAACACATGGGCTACTTGCACAGTGAACAAGTCTGTATGATCATGTTCACACACCACCAAGAAACCTGAAGACACAAAAGAGAATAGTAAAACCAAAAACACTCAGTTTGAAAAAATGTTGCAGTAATCCGCAAGTGCTAGTAAAAGATGTAAAAAACAGGGTATTTGGTTGATACGTTTTTTGCAAAAAATGTATACTAAGCTGCTCTACCAATCTTCACGGTATACCCTTATCAGAGCAGTCCTAACTAATGTATGCAATCCCTATCTGATGTATTTAAAAACCTGATCATCTGTATATAACTTGTGTGAACAGGGTTCAGAGAGGAAAAATCCATGTGTGCATACAGGGTAGAACAGCTTTTGTGCAGATAGCCCAAGAGGAGTGGTGGAACTCCCCAGTCTTGTAGACACAAGAGAACAATTATGGAAACAGGAACACATGGGCTACTTGCACAGTGAACAAGTCTGTATGATCATGTTCACACACCACCAAGAAACCTGAAGACACAAAAGAGAATAGTAAAACCAAAAACACTCAGTTTGAAAAAATGTTGCAGTAATCCGCAAGTGCTAGTAAAAGATGTAAAAAACAGGGTATTTGGTTGATACGTTTTTTGCAAAAAATGTATACTAAGCTGCTCTACCAATCTTCACGGTATACCCTTATCAGAGCAGTCCTAACTAATGTATGCAATCCCTATCTGATGTATTTAAAAACCTGATCATCTGTATATAACTTGTGTGAACAGGGTTCAGAGAGGAAAAATCCATGTGTGCATACAGGGTAGAACAGCTTTTGTGCAGATAGCCCAAGAGGAGTGGTGGAACTCCCCAGTCTTGTAGACACAAGAGAACAATTATGGAAACAGGAACACATGGGCTACTTGCACAGTGAACAAGTCTGTATGATCATGTTCACACACCACCAAGAAACCTGAAGACACAAAAGAGAATAGTAAAACCAAAAACACTCAGTTTGAAAAAATGTTGCAGTAATCCGCAAGTGCTAGTAAAAGATGTAAAAAACAGGGTATTTGGTTGATACGTTTTTTGCAAAAAATGTATACTAAGCTGCTCTACCAATCTTCACGGTATACCCTTATCAGAGCAGTCCTAACTAATGTATGCAATCCCTATCTGATGTATTTAAAAACCTGATCATCTGTATATAACTTGTGTGAACAGGGTTCAGAGAGGAAAAATCCATGTGTGCATACAGGGTAGAACAGCTTTTGTGCAGATAGCCCAAGAGGAGTGGTGGAACTCCCCAGTCTTGTAGACACAAGAGAACAATTATGGAAACAGGAACACATGGGCTACTTGCACAGTGAACAAGTCTGTATGATCATGTTCACACACCACCAAGAAACCTGAAGACACAAAAGAGAATAGTAAAACCAAAAACACTCAGTTTGAAAAAATGTTGCAGTAATCCGCAAGTGCTAGTAAAAGATGTAAAAAACAGGGTATTTGGTTGATACGTTTTTTGCAAAAAATGTATACTAAGCTGCTCTACCAATCTTCACGGTATACCCTTATCAGAGCAGTCCTAACTAATGTATGCAATCCCTATCTGATGTATTTAAGAACCTGATCATCTGTATATAACTTGTGTGAACAGGGTTCAGAGAGGAAAAATCCATGTGTGCATACAGGGTAGAACAGCTTTTGTGCAGATAGCCCAAGAGGAGTGGTGGAACTCCCCAGTCTTGTAGACACAAGAGAACAATTATGGAAACAGGAACACATGGGCTACTTGCACAGTGAACAAGTCTGTATGATCATGTTCACACACCACCAAGAAACCTGAAGACACAAAAGAGAATAGTAAAACCAAAAACACTCAGTTTGAAAAAATGTTGCAGTAATCCGCAAGTGCTAGTAAAAGATGTAAAAAACAGGGTATTTGGTTGATACGTTTTTTGCAAAAAATGTATACTAAGCTGCTCTACCAATCTTCACGGTATACCCTTATCAGAGCAGTCCTAACTAATGTATGCAATCCCTATCTGATGTATTTAAAAACCTGATCATCTGTATATAACTTGTGTGAACAGGGTTCAGAGAGGAAAAATCCATGTGTGCATACAGGGTAGAACAGCTTTTGTGCAGATAGCCCAAGAGGAGTGGTGGAACTCCCCAGTCTTGTAGACACAAGAGAACAATTATGGAAACAGGAACACATGGGCTACTTGCACAGTGAACAAGTCTGTATGATCATGTTCACACACCACCAAGAAACCTGAAGACACAAAAGAGAATAGTAAAACCAAAAACACTCAGTTTGAAAAAATGTTGCAGTAATCCGCAAGTGCTAGTAAAAGATGTAAAAAACAGGGTATTTGGTTGATACGTTTTTTGCAAAAAATGTATACTAAGCTGCTCTACCAATCTTCACGGTATACCCTTATCAGAGCAGTCCTAACTAATGTATGCAATCCCTATCTGATGTATTTAAAAACCTGATCATCTGTATATAACTTGTGTGAACAGGGTTCAGAGAGGAAAAATCCATGTGTGCATACAGGGTAGAACAGCTTTTGTGCAGATAGCCCAAGAGGAGTGGTGGAACTCCCCAGTCTTGTAGACACAAGAGAACAATTATGGAAACAGGAACACATGGGCTACTTGCACAGTGAACAAGTCTGTATGATCATGTTCACACACCACCAAGAAACCTGAAGACACAAAAGAGAATAGTAAAACCAAAAACACTCAGTTTGAAAAAATGTTGCAGTAATCCGCAAGTGCTAGTAAAAGATGTAAAAAACAGGGTATTTGGTTGATACGTTTTTTGCAAAAAATGTATACTAAGCTGCTCTACCAATCTTCACGGTATACCCTTATCAGAGCAGTCCTAACTAATGTATGCAATCCCTATCTGATGTATTTAAAAACCTGATCATCTGTATATAACTTGTGTGAACAGGGTTCAGAGAGGAAAAATCCATGTGTGCATACAGGGTAGAACAGCTTTTGTGCAGATAGCCCAAGAGGAGTGGTGGAACTCCCCAGTCTTGTAGACACAAGAGAACAATTATGGAAACAGGAACACATGGGCTACTTGCACAGTGAACAAGTCTGTATGATCATGTTCACACACCACCAAGAAACCTGAAGACACAAAAGAGAATAGTAAAACCAAAAACACTCAGTTTGAAAAAATGTTGCAGTAATCCGCAAGTGCTAGTAAAAGATGTAAAAAACAGGGTATTTGGTTGATACGTTTTTTGCAAAAAATGTATACTAAGCTGCTCTACCAATCTTCACGGTATACCCTTATCAGAGCAGTCCTAACTAATGTATGCAATCCCTATCTGATGTATTTAAAAACCTGATCATCTGTATATAACTTGTGTGAACAGGGTTCAGAGAGGAAAAATCCATGTGTGCATACAGGGTAGAACAGCTTTTGTGCAGATAGCCCAAGAGGAGTGGTGGAACTCCCCAGTCTTGTAGACACAAGAGAACAATTATGGAAACAGGAACACATGGGCTACTTGCACAGTGAACAAGTCTGTATGATCATGTTCACACACCACCAAGAAACCTGAAGACACAAAAGAGAATAGTAAAACCAAAAACACTCAGTTTGAAAAAATGTTGCAGTAATCCGCAAGTGCTAGTAAAAGATGTAAAAAACAGGGTATTTGGTTGATACGTTTTTTGCAAAAAATGTATACTAAGCTGCTCTACCAATCTTCACGGTATACCCTTATCAGAGCAGTCCTAACTAATGTATGCAATCCCTATCTGATGTATTTAAAAACCTGATCATCTGTATATAACTTGTGTGAACAGGGTTCAGAGAGGAAAAATCCATGTGTGCATACAGGGTAGAACAGCTTTTGTGCAGATAGCCCAAGAGGAGTGGTGGAACTCCCCAGTCTTGTAGACACAAGAGAACAATTATGGAAACAGGAACACATGGGCTACTTGCACAGTGAACAAGTCTGTATGATCATGTTCACACACCACCAAGAAACCTGAAGACACAAAAGAGAATAGTAAAACCAAAAACACTCAGTTTGAAAAAATGTTGCAGTAATCCGCAAGTGCTAGTAAAAGATGTAAAAAACAGGGTATTTGGTTGATACGTTTTTTGCAAAAAATGTATACTAAGCTGCTCTACCAATCTTCACGGTATACCCTTATCAGAGCAGTCCTAACTAATGTATGCAATCCCTATCTGATGTATTTAAAAACCTGATCATCTGTATATAACTTGTGTGAACAGGGTTCAGAGAGGAAAAATCCATGTGTGCATACAGGGTAGAACAGCTTTTGTGCAGATAGCCCAAGAGGAGTGGTGGAACTCCCCAGTCTTGTAGACACAAGAGAACAATTATGGAAACAGGAACACATGGGCTACTTGCACAGTGAACAAGTCTGTATGATCATGTTCACACACCACCAAGAAACCTGAAGACACAAAAGAGAATAGTAAAACCAAAAACACTCAGTTTGAAAAAATGTTGCAGTAATCCGCAAGTGCTAGTAAAAGATGTAAAAAACAGGGTATTTGGTTGATACGTTTTTTGCAAAAAATGTATACTAAGCTGCTCTACCAATCTTCACGGTATACCCTTATCAGAGCAGTCCTAACTAATGTATGCAATCCCTATCTGATGTATTTAAGAACCTGATCATCTGTATATAACTTGTGTGAACAGGGTTCAGAGAGGAAAAATCCATGTGTGCATACAGGGTAGAACAGCTTTTGTGCAGATAGCCCAAGAGGAGTGGTGGAACTCCCCAGTCTTGTAGACACAAGAGAACAATTATGGAAACAGGAACACATGGGCTACTTGCACAGTGAACAAGTCTGTATGATCATGTTCACACACCACCAAGAAACCTGAAGACACAAAAGAGAATAGTAAAACCAAAAACACTCAGTTTGAAAAAATGTTGCAGTAATCCGCAAGTGCTAGTAAAAGATGTAAAAAACAGGGTATTTGGTTGATACGTTTTTTGCAAAAAATGTATACTAAGCTGCTCTACCAATCTTCACGGTATACCCTTATCAGAGCAGTCCTAACTAATGTATGCAATCCCTATCTGATGTATTTAAAAACCTGATCATCTGTATATAACTTGTGTGAACAGGGTTCAGAGAGGAAAAATCCATGTGTGCATACAGGGTAGAACAGCTTTTGTGCAGATAGCCCAAGAGGAGTGGTGGAACTCCCCAGTCTTGTAGACACAAGAGAACAATTATGGAAACAGGAACACATGGGCTACTTGCACAGTGAACAAGTCTGTATGATCATGTTCACACACCACCAAGAAACCTGAAGACACAAAAGAGAATAGTAAAACCAAAAACACTCAGTTTGAAAAAATGTTGCAGTAATCCGCAAGTGCTAGTAAAAGATGTAAAAAACAGGGTATTTGGTTGATACGTTTTTTGCAAAAAATGTATACTAAGCTGCTCTACCAATCTTCACGGTATACCCTTATCAGAGCAGTCCTAACTAATGTATGCAATCCCTATCTGATGTATTTAAAAACCTGATCATCTGTATATAACTTGTGTGAACAGGGTTCAGAGAGGAAAAATCCATGTGTGCATACAGGGTAGAACAGCTTTTGTGCAGATAGCCCAAGAGGAGTGGTGGAACTCCCCAGTCTTGTAGACACAAGAGAACAATTATGGAAACAGGAACACATGGGCTACTTGCACAGTGAACAAGTCTGTATGATCATGTTCACACACCACCAAGAAACCTGAAGACACAAAAGAGAATAGTAAAACCAAAAACACTCAGTTTGAAAAAATGTTGCAGTAATCCGCAAGTGCTAGTAAAAGATGTAAAAAACAGGGTATTTGGTTGATACGTTTTTTGCAAAAAATGTATACTAAGCTGCTCTACCAATCTTCACGGTATACCCTTATCAGAGCAGTCCTAACTAATGTATGCAATCCCTATCTGATGTATTTAAAAACCTGATCATCTGTATATAACTTGTGTGAACAGGGTTCAGAGAGGAAAAATCCATGTGTGCATACAGGGTAGAACAGCTTTTGTGCAGATAGCCCAAGAGGAGTGGTGGAACTCCCCAGTCTTGTAGACACAAGAGAACAATTATGGAAACAGGAACACATGGGCTACTTGCACAGTGAACAAGTCTGTATGATCATGTTCACACACCACCAAGAAACCTGAAGACACAAAAGAGAATAGTAAAACCAAAAACACTCAGTTTGAAAAAATGTTGCAGTAATCCGCAAGTGCTAGTAAAAGATGTAAAAAACAGGGTATTTGGTTGATACGTTTTTTGCAAAAAATGTATACTAAGCTGCTCTACCAATCTTCACGGTATACCCTTATCAGAGCAGTCCTAACTAATGTATGCAATCCCTATCTGATGTATTTAAGAACCTGATCATCTGTATATAACTTGTGTGAACAGGGTTCAGAGAGGAAAAATCCATGTGTGCATACAGGGTAGAACAGCTTTTGTGCAGATAGCCCAAGAGGAGTGGTGGAACTCCCCAGTCTTGTAGACACAAGAGAACAATTATGGAAACAGGAACACATGGGCTACTTGCACAGTGAACAAGTCTGTATGATCATGTTCACACACCACCAAGAAACCTGAAGACACAAAAGAGAATAGTAAAACCAAAAACACTCAGTTTGAAAAAATGTTGCAGTAATCCGCAAGTGCTAGTAAAAGATGTAAAAAACAGGGTATTTGGTTGATACGTTTTTTGCAAAAAATGTATACTAAGCTGCTCTACCAATCTTCACGGTATACCCTTATCAGAGCAGTCCTAACTAATGTATGCAATCCCTATCTGATGTATTTAAAAACCTGATCATCTGTATATAACTTGTGTGAACAGGGTTCAGAGAGGAAAAATCCATGTGTGCATACAGGGTAGAACAGCTTTTGTGCAGATAGCCCAAGAGGAGTGGTGGAACTCCCCAGTCTTGTAGACACAAGAGAACAATTATGGAAACAGGAACACATGGGCTACTTGCACAGTGAACAAGTCTGTATGATCATGTTCACACACCACCAAGAAACCTGAAGACACAAAAGAGAATAGTAAAACCAAAAACACTCAGTTTGAAAAAATGTTGCAGTAATCCGCAAGTGCTAGTAAAAGATGTAAAAAACAGGGTATTTGGTTGATACGTTTTTTGCAAAAAATGTATACTAAGCTGCTCTACCAATCTTCACGGTATACCCTTATCAGAGCAGTCCTAACTAATGTATGCAATCCCTATCTGATGTATTTAAAAACCTGATCATCTGTATATAACTTGTGTGAACAGGGTTCAGAGAGGAAAAATCCATGTGTGCATACAGGGTAGAACAGCTTTTGTGCAGATAGCCCAAGAGGAGTGGTGGAACTCCCCAGTCTTGTAGACACAAGAGAACAATTATGGAAACAGGAACACATGGGCTACTTGCACAGTGAACAAGTCTGTATGATCATGTTCACACACCACCAAGAAACCTGAAGACACAAAAGAGAATAGTAAAACCAAAAACACTCAGTTTGAAAAAATGTTGCAGTAATCCGCAAGTGCTAGTAAAAGATGTAAAAAACAGGGTATTTGGTTGATACGTTTTTTGCAAAAAATGTATACTAAGCTGCTCTACCAATCTTCACGGTATACCCTTATCAGAGCAGTCCTAACTAATGTATGCAATCCCTATCTGATGTATTTAAAAACCTGATCATCTGTATATAACTTGTGTGAACAGGGTTCAGAGAGGAAAAATCCATGTGTGCATACAGGGTAGAACAGCTTTTGTGCAGATAGCCCAAGAGGAGTGGTGGAACTCCCCAGTCTTGTAGACACAAGAGAACAATTATGGAAACAGGAACACATGGGCTACTTGCACAGTGAACAAGTCTGTATGATCATGTTCACACACCACCAAGAAACCTGAAGACACAAAAGAGAATAGTAAAACCAAAAACACTCAGTTTGAAAAAATGTTGCAGTAATCCGCAAGTGCTAGTAAAAGATGTAAAAAACAGGGTATTTGGTTGATACGTTTTTTGCAAAAAATGTATACTAAGCTGCTCTACCAATCTTCACGGTATACCCTTATCAGAGCAGTCCTAACTAATGTATGCAATCCCTATCTGATGTATTTAAAAACCTGATCATCTGTATATAACTTGTGTGAACAGGGTTCAGAGAGGAAAAATCCATGTGTGCATACAGGGTAGAACAGCTTTTGTGCAGATAGCCCAAGAGGAGTGGTGGAACTCCCCAGTCTTGTAGACACAAGAGAACAATTATGGAAACAGGAACACATGGGCTACTTGCACAGTGAACAAGTCTGTATGATCATGTTCACACACCACCAAGAAACCTGAAGACACAAAAGAGAATAGTAAAACCAAAAACACTCAGTTTGAAAAAATGTTGCAGTAATCCGCAAGTGCTAGTAAAAGATGTAAAAAACAGGGTATTTGGTTGATACGTTTTTTGCAAAAAATGTATACTAAGCTGCTCTACCAATCTTCACGGTATACCCTTATCAGAGCAGTCCTAACTAATGTATGCAATCCCTATCTAATGTATTTAAAAACCTGATCATCTGTATATAACTTGTGTGAACAGGGTTCAGAGAGGAAAAATCCATGTGTGCATACAGGGTAGAACAGCTTTTGTGCAGATAGCCCAAGAGGAGTGGTGGAACTCCCCAGTCTTGTAGACACAAGAGAACAATTATGGAAACAGGAACACATGGGCTACTTGCACAGTGAACAAGTCTGTATGATCATGTTCACACACCACCAAGAAACCTGAAGACACAAAAGAGAATAGTAAAACCAAAAACACTCAGTTTGAAAAAATGTTGCAGTAATACGCAAGTGCTAGTAAAAGATGTAAAAAACAGGGTATTTGGTTGATACGTTTTTTGCAAAAAATGTATACTAAGCTGCTCTACCAATCTTCACGGTATACCCTTATCAGAGCAGTCCTAACTAATGTATGCAATCCCTATCTGATGTATTTAAAAACCTGATCATCTGTATATAACTTGTGTGAACAGGGTTCAGAGAGGAAAAATCCATGTGTGCATACAGGGTAGAACAGCTTTTGTGCAGATAGCCCAAGAGGAGTGGTGGAACTCCCCAGTCTTGTAGACACAAGAGAACAATTATGGAAACAGGAACACATGGGCTACTTGCACAGTGAACAAGTCTGTACGATCATGTTCACACACCACCAAGAAACCTGAAGACACAAAAGAGAATACCGTATATACTCGAGAATAAGCCGAGATTTTCAGCCCAAATTTTTGGGCTGAAAGTGCCCCCCTCGGCTTATACTCGAGTCACGGTAGCGGTGGGGTCGGCGGGTGAGGGGGTGAGGGCGCTGAGGTATACTTACCTAGTCCCAGCGATCCTCGCGCTGTCCCTGCCGTCCCACGGGCTTCGGCGCTGCAGTTTCTTCCTCTCTTCAGCGGTCACGTGGGACCGCTCATTACAGAAATGAATAAGCGGCTCCACCTCCCATAGGGGCGGAGCCGCTTATTCATTTCTCTAATCAGCGGTGCCGGTGACCGCTGATAGAGAAAGAAGCTGCGGCACCGAAGACAGGAGGGGACAGCGCGAGGATCGCCAGGACTAGGTGAGTATAGCATATTCACCTGTCCTCGTTCCAGCCGCCGGGCGCCGATCCATCTTCCCGGCCGGCGCCTCCATCTTCCCGGCGTCTCTGCTCTCTGACTGTTCAGGCAGAGGGCGCGATGACGCATATAGTGTGCGCGGCGCCCTCTGCCTGATCAGTCAGAGCAGAGACGCCGGGAAGATGGAGGCGCCGGAACGAGACGCCGGGAGCTGCAATCAAGGGAGGTGAGTATGTGTTTTTTTTTCTTTATTGCGGCAGCGGCGGCACAAATTTATGTGGAACATCTATGGGGCACAGTGAACGGTGCAGAGCACCGTATATGGCACAGCACAGCTATGGGGCACAGTGAACGGTGCAGAGCACCGTATATGGCACAGCACAGCTATGGGGCACAGTGAACGGTGCAGAGCACCGTATATGGCACAGCACAGCTATGGGGCACAGTGAACGGTGCAGAGCACCGTATATGGCACAGCACAGCTATGGGGCACAGTGAACGGTGCAGAGCACCGTATATGGCACAGCACAGCTATGGGGCACAGTGAACGGTGCAGAGCACCGTATATGGCACAGCTATGGGGCACAGTGAACGGTGCAGAGCACCGTATATGGCACAGCACAGCTATGGGGCACAGTGAACGGTGCAGAGCACCGTATATGGCACAGCTATGGGGCACAGTGAACGGTGCAGAGCACCGTATATGGCACAGCTATGGGGCACAGTGAACGGTGCAGAGCACCGTATATGGCACAGCACAGCTATGGGGCACAGTGAACGGTGCAGAGCACCGTATATGGCACAGCTATGGGGCACAGTGAACGGTGCAGAGCACCGTATATGGCACAGCTAGGGGGCACAATGAACGGTGCAGAGCACTATATGGTTCACACTTATGGGGAAATATGAACGGTGCAGAGCACTATATGGCACAGCTATGGGGAAATAATGATCTATTTTTATTTTTGAAATTCACCGGTAAATGCTGCATTTCCACCCTAGGCTTATACTCGAGTCAATAAGTTTTCCCAGTTTTTTGTGGCAAAATTAGGGGGGTCGGCTTATACTCGGTTCGGCTTATACTCGAGTATATACGGTAGTAAAACCAAAAACACTCAGTTTGAAAAAATGTTGCAGTAATCCGCAAGTGCTAGTAAAAGATGTAAAAAACAGGGTATTTGGTTGATACGTTTTTTGCAAAAAATGTATACTAAGCTGCTCTACCAATCTTCACGGTATACCCTTATCAGAGCAGTCCTAACTAATGTATGCAATCCCTATCTGATGTATTTAAAAACCTGATCATCTGTATATAACTTGTGTGAACAGGGTTCAGAGAGGAAAAATCCATGTGTGCATACAGGGTAGAACAGCTTTTGTGCAGATAGCCCAAGAGGAGTGGTGGAACTCCCCAATCTTGTAGACACAAGAGAACAATTATGGAAACAGGAACACATGGGCTACTTGCACAGTGAACAAGTCTGTATGATCATGTTCACACACCACCAAGAAACCTGAAGACACAAAAGAGAATAGTAAAACCAAAAACACTCAGTTTGAAAAAATGTTGCAGTAATCCGCAAGTGCTAGTAAAAGATGTAAAAAACAGGGTATTTGGTTGATACGTTTTTTGCAAAAAATGTATACTAAGCTGCTCTACCAATCTTCACGGTATACCCTTATCAGAGCAGTCCTAACTAATGTATGCAATCCCTATCTGATGTATTTAAAAACCTGATCATCTGTATATAACTTGTGTGAACAGGGTTCAGAGAGGAAAAATCCATGTGTGCATACAGGGTAGAACAGCTTTTGTGCAGATAGCCCAAGAGGAGTGGTGGAACTCCCCAGTCTTGTAGACACAAGAGAACAATTATGGAAACAGGAACACATGGGCTACTTGCACAGTGAACAAGTCTGTATGATCATGTTCACACACCACCAAGAAACCTGAAGACACAAAAGAGAATAGTAAAACCAAAAACACTCAGTTTGAAAAAATGTTGCAGTAATCCGCAAGTGCTAGTAAAAGATGTAAAAAACAGGGTATTTGGTTGATACGTTTTTTGCAAAAAATGTATACTAAGCTGCTCTACCAATCTTCACGGTATACCCTTATCAGAGCAGTCCTAACTAATGTATGCAATCCCTATCTGATGTATTTAAAAACCTGATCATCTGTATATAACTTGTGTGAACAGGGTTCAGAGAGGAAAAATCCATGTGTGCATACAGGGTAGAACAGCTTTTGTGCAGATAGCCCAAGAGGAGTGGTGGAACTCCCCAGTCTTGTAGACACAAGAGAACAATTATGGAAACAGGAACACATGGGCTACTTGCACAGTGAACAAGTCTGTATGATCATGTTCACACACCACCAAGAAACCTGAAGACACAAAAGAGAATAGTAAAACCAAAAACACTCAGTTTGAAAAAATGTTGCAGTAATCCGCAAGTGCTAGTAAAAGATGTAAAAAACAGGGTATTTGGTTGATACGTTTTTTGCAAAAAATGTATACTAAGCTGCTCTACCAATCTTCACGGTATACCCTTATCAGAGCAGTCCTAACTAATGTATGCAATCCCTATCTGATGTATTTAAAAACCTGATCATCTGTATATAACTTGTGTGAACAGGGTTCAGAGAGGAAAAATCCATGTGTGCATACAGGGTAGAACAGCTTTTGTGCAGATAGCCCAAGAGGAGTGGTGGAACTCCCCAGTCTTGTAGACACAAGAGAACAATTATGGAAACAGGAACACATGGGCTACTTGCACAGTGAACAAGTCTGTATGATCATGTTCACACACCACCAAGAAACCTGAAGACACAAAAGAGAATAGTAAAACCAAAAACACTCAGTTTGAAAAAATGTTGCAGTAATCCGCAAGTGCTAGTAAAAGATGTAAAAAACAGGGTATTTGGTTGATACGTTTTTTGCAAAAAATGTATACTAAGCTGCTCTACCAATCTTCACGGTATACCCTTATCAGAGCAGTCCTAACTAATGTATGCAATCCCTATCTGATGTATTTAAAAACCTGATCATCTGTATATAACTTGTGTGAACAGGGTTCAGAGAGGAAAAATCCATGTGTGCATACAGGGTAGAACAGCTTTTGTGCAGATAGCCCAAGAGGAGTGGTGGAACTCCCCAGTCTTGTAGACACAAGAGAACAATTATGGAAACAGGAACACATGGGCTACTTGCACAGTGAACAAGTCTGTATGATCATGTTCACACACCACCAAGAAACCTGAAGACACAAAAGAGAATAGTAAAACCAAAAACACTCAGTTTGAAAAAATGTTGCAGTAATCCGCAAGTGCTAGTAAAAGATGTAAAAAACAGGGTATTTGGTTGATACGTTTTTTGCAAAAAATGTATACTAAGCTGCTCTACCAATCTTCACGGTATACCCTTATCAGAGCAGTCCTAACTAATGTATGCAATCCCTATCTGATGTATTTAAAAACCTGATCATCTGTATATAACTTGTGTGAACAGGGTTCAGAGAGGAAAAATCCATGTGTGCATACAGGGTAGAACAGCTTTTGTGCAGATAGCCCAAGAGGAGTGGTGGAACTCCCCAGTCTTGTAGACACAAGAGAACAATTATGGAAACAGGAACACATGGGCTACTTGCACAGTGAACAAGTCTGTATGATCATGTTCACACACCACCAAGAAACCTGAAGACACAAAAGAGAATAGTAAAACCAAAAACACTCAGTTTGAAAAAATGTTGCAGTAATCCGCAAGTGCTAGTAAAAGATGTAAAAAACAGGGTATTTGGTTGATACGTTTTTTGCAAAAAATGTATACTAAGCTGCTCTACCAATCTTCACGGTATACCCTTATCAGAGCAGCAGATAGAAGATATAAAGGTGTCATTGGATTGGCGTTACAGAGACCTGCATACCCTTATAAGTGGTTTGGGGGTTGATCTTAGTTACAGATTCCTTTTAACAACCAATGCTAAATGTAAGTTCCTGTTCTGTTCAGAATGTACACCTCTTCTATTTATAACATGACTTATTGTAAGGATATCTGCAAATCATGCACTTATGTAAATTTAGCCTAATGAGGTCTCTGCAGACAGATTATTTTTATATTGTCCTGGTATAATGCAGTAAAATAAGTGTAACATTTACTTTGAAGTGACATTTTATTCTGCTTCATATATTTCCCCTTGAAACTTTCCTACTAAACCCTCTAGAAAGAAATCTCTCCGAAATGGGGCTTACATCATTATATTATCTGAGCAATGTTGCAATTCAAATGCTTCATATTAACATTTCACAATATACCTATCATTGGCGTTACTATATGGTCACCGTACGGTGGTAACATCTCTTTTTAATAGCGTTTTTTTTAATAAATTTAGTAACAGTTCGGTGCAGTTCAGTCATTATATTAGTATTATTGATAATGTCCGATGGGACCCAGTGCAAAATTGTGACCTTGGCCCCCTGCATGTTTATCAGATGCATGGGCCCTTGTAGCATTGTAAATCCTATAGAGACATACATTTTCATCCCTCTCCAATTCATTATGTAGTAATGTCCCCTTTCCTCTACTAATATCCCCCATCCTGGGATTCTTCCTAGTATATATCTCCCCCATCCTGGACCCCTTCCTCGTATATATGTCCCCCATCCTGGACCCCTTATAATAATAATATAATTTTTTATTCCTTTAGCACAAACATATTCTGTAGCCCTTCCTGGTATATGTGCCCCATCATGGTATATATGGCTCCCTTCTTGGTATATATGTCCCCCTTCCTGGGCCTCATCCTGGTATATAAGTCCTCTATCCTGGAATATATGTCCCCCATCCTGAACTTCATCCTGGTATATATGTCCACCATCCTGGTATACTGTATATGTCCCCCATCCTGGTATATATTTCCCCCATCCTGAACCTCATCCTGGTATATATGTCTCCCATCCTGGTATATATATCCCCCATCCTGGTATACATGTCCCCCATCCTGGTATATATGTCCCCCATCCTGAACTTCATCCTGGTATATATGTCCCCCATCCTGGTATATAAATATTAGGAGAAAGACAGGGAGCGATCTTTGTCAAGGACATCTGCTGGGATGCAGGTAGGCAGAAATCTAGTAGAGTAATAATGTAAATCGTAAGATCTCTTTCATATCATGAAGGACCTGTGCGGAGCAGGAGCCGGGAATCGGGGAATGCGGAAAGCAGGATGTAAGGCTTGACATGAAAGAGATCTTACCATTTAAGTTATTGCTTTATTGTATGTATATATACATATATATACACACAAAAGGTGCACATATTTATATATACTGTATATGTGGCACCCCAGGAGTCCGGTTGCCACAGTGGCATTGCCTCTCTCACAGGGGGTGATGTCATGCCTGGAAGCAAGGAGGGGTCCCCTTATAAGGTAACACCAGCATCCAACATTTTTCCTACTCCAGACCAGAAGGGGGAGTTCTAACACCCGGTTTCAGAGGAGCTTCCCTATAAGTTCTGGCCTGGAGCCAGAGTTAGTGAGTCTAGTGAGTAGCCTGAGAATGAGAGGAGAGAAGTCAAGGAGAACCTGGGGAGTGGAGCTGTAACCAAGCTCACCCCAGAAGAGAGCGCTGACAAAGAGGACGCCTGAGTCCTTGGCTGTGTGGATGCTGTACGCCCCGACAGCCGAATCTGGAGGGCAGGGAACTGCAAGCTCACTGGCCACACCGAACACCCGGAGGCACCAAAGCAGAACCAGGGCTGCCAGTGAAAAGGCAGTGCTTGTGATAGGCTCACGCTGTCTGCCATACAGGTTAGAAGCAACACGCATTAGAAGAACTTGAGTAGAGCTTAAAGCAGCAAGGACCTCAGAGAATAGCGCAGGAGGAAAGCCTCCAAACCCACATGGCTAGGTGGATCCTAAGTTGCTTTCAGGCTGTTACCTGTGCCCCAGACTGCACCTGCTACTAACAAGTAAAGGTAATGGAAACTGCAATCCTTGTGTCCTTTAGTCATTTCCCGCATCCTAAGTCCTGCACCCCATCGTCTACGATCCTTTACCAACTGTACCGGTAGCCCTGGGGCCCCGCTCCACCTGTGGGGAGCTGAATCATCCCAGCTGCATCACCATGGGCCCCAGCGATCCCCTTAAGCAGGGTCGGCCACCCATTGCCGAACACCACAGGAGGCGTCACAAACTAACTCCCTATAGACTTTATTTCCCCTTCATTTCATTAATTTTATTGGACGCCCAGGACAACGGACCGGGTCACTGCTGCCGTGACAACCTCCTGAAGAACCGTCTGACCCAGCCCGAGAACCCCACGGCCTTAGCAGGCACTCCATATAAAAAAGCCATACATAACTTTAATATATAAATATAGAAAAGACATGCATAACGTACATATATATATATATATATATATATAAAAGAGGCATGCAGTACATAACCTACAAATATACATAACCTGTATGCCGTTTGGTGGTTTGGATCCTTACCCTCCTCCTTGCCATTTCTTAAAAATTAAGACATGTACTGTACATGTATGGCTTTGATCAAATAATTTTGTTTTCCAATTTGCCTTTTAAAAAAAATGCTGGCTGTGCATGATTTATTTTTTGGGGATAAGTTGTTTAGAAATAGAAAAAAGTCATGTTGGCAGTCTGGCCTCCTGGTGAGCTTGTGCTTATCGACATCAGACAATCAGAACATGCCGAGCTGCAGTATAAAGAATCACAGAAGGACAAAGCAACAGCGTGAGTCTGCGATTACGCAAAAAGTGCACTTTACACCATGTTAGACTCACTTTAGGGCAAATTTACAAACAGGTTTTGTAAAAATCTTGGCAAAAAAAACCTGATTTAGCCTCGCCGTGGGACGGCCTAAGCTCTATAGAAAATCGAAGGCAGGTAAGATTTGGCAGTACTCATACATCAGTACTGACAGCTTTTATTTTACAACTTTTTTCATTCTAATACTTAGGCTTTAGAGCTCTCCTTCAGCTAAAATTTGTTTGTTTAAAAATGTATTTATTCCAAATTTTTCTTTTTCGGAAGACCCAGAGTGCTGAGTAACAGCGATGGTGGGAGATGTAATGGGTCACTTGTTGGATATCACCCAGCTTTCCAAGAAACAGAAATGACAAAGATACAGCTGAATGGGATTTTCAGCCACACGGTAGGAGAGGACATTTCAAGGACTTATAACTACCAGTGAATGTCTAATTTTAGGTGGACGCGTTCCTTATCAGATACATCCTTCGCTGCATCAGGATGAGATAGGAATAAGAAAAATAAAATTTTCTCGCTCTTTTAGTTTTGTATCGTTTTTTTTCTTTAATGCAAACACGCCAGCTTCAAACAGCAGCCTTCTGCCGTACTGCGCAGAAATCCATAGCACGAGCAGCACTGCATATATATCTCCCACTGCTCTGCAGCACGCACACAGAGCTGCATCTGTTCACCGTGCCCAAGGACAGAGCTAGGTCACCGTTTCTGAGTATTAAGGCAGGAGATAGAGGAGCGGCTTTATGATGATGCCTCACGCTTTAAACATTTGGGAAATCATGTCTGGATGGATGGAACGGAAAGTTAAACCCGCTTAAATGAAAAAATTCTCATTATTTAATTGCTAAAGCTGTAGGTGGAATTAAAAAGAAGATTTCCAGGAGGCAAGGCTGCAAAACGTAGTTTATCCATGATATGCAAGCAAATGAAGGTTATTTATTACACATTATTTATATTTCAACAGTTGGATACTTTAGGTCAGGGTGAGCAACACGGACCGAAGGCGATGGAGCAGCAGGGCAGGACTTGCCAGACAACACATGGATTAGTGAGGACCGGGATAGAGGGGTATGCAGGATTGCAGGCAGACAAGTGGAACAGGAAACAATAAAAGACAAAGAGCCAGCAGTGTTGATATACTGAGGAACTTTAGATATGTTTTCAGTCCATAACTTGCAGCAGACAAAATGTTAATTGTAGAGTTGTATGTTATCAGCAGACAGATGGTCGATGACAGATATGAATCAGCTAACAAATGGTTAACCTCAGCAGGCATACTGGATACTTGATTGCACAGAATACAACTACCGTATTTTTCTGACCATAAGACGCACTTTTTTCCTCCACATTTGGGAGGAAAGTGTGGGTGCGTCTTATGGTACGGATGTAGCATGTGGGGAGGGGTCAGCAGTGAGTGGAATTGCACTGTTATCCCACTTCAGGATGTCCCCGCTGCCTGGAATCAGTGCTGGGGAAACCATGTGGTCCCGATGATTAAGTGCAGTGAATATTCATTAGCTACTCCCCGCCCACCTATCAGCTGAGTGGTGAGCCTGGAGAGGCAAATGAATACTGCACTTAAGCAGGGAAATACATGGCTTCCCCAGTGCTGATTCCTGCAGCAGCTGGGGAGATCTGTGATCTGTGTGTCCGGGGCAGGAGGAGGCAGCAGCAGCAGGGTCCGGGGGAGAGGAGATCGCTGTACCTTTCTGGGCTGGAGCTGAGTGCTGTGCAGTGTGCACAAGGAAAACCTGTGATGATGTCAAAAGTGGGCGGGCTGGAGCATCACATGGCAGCACAGAGCCCTCCCTCTTCTTGACATCATCACAGGTCCTTCAGACTCCAACACTAGAATCTTCTGGCTTCCATTACCTGTGCTGTGGAAAGGCAACAAGAGGGAGGGCTCTGTGTGCAGTCATGGGATGCTTTTACCTCACCACAGTGTGGCTGGCTGCCACAATTAAGAGGTTAGTCTTTCCAAAACAAAATAAAGCACTCTGCCACTTCTTTAGTGAACTATAACTCCCAGCATGTCATAGGATCTGCAGGACATGCTGGGAGTTATAGTTCTCCCATTGGATTTTAGAGCAGCACTCCAGTGTTATTTTGCAGTGCTGGAGTGGTGCTTTAAATATAAGCCCTGTGCCCCCATTCTTATACTCACCCTCCAGCATCTTCATATAGTACTGTACAGACACCACACTGGTCCCGCAGCTTCCAACATAATAACATACTATTATATGTGGTGTTATTATATATAATAGTATGTTATTAAATATTTTACCACTTTTTTTGCTTCAAATATTTTTTTCCCTATTTTCCACCTCTAAAACCTGGGTGCGCCTTATAGTCCGGTGCGTCTTATAGTCCGAAAAATACGGTAATTGTTGCAGCAGAATTGTAGTGTGAACAGCACCAGCAGCAGTAGCAGAGAAGAGTTTGTAATGCGTATGTAGGGGAATCGATAAAGATGTGGCAATAAGGAGTTAATGTGAAGTGTTATAGGATTATATGCTATGTTATATGTTGGATAAAGAGTGTTGCATTTTATCCTTATGGATAGTTTGTGTCTCGGTACTCCTGGAGGCTCTGCCTCAAGGCCGTTCCCGGGAATTGGGGAAGTCTGTCCACTAGAGGAACCATTACAAAAGATAGGGATATAGTTTTCATCACACAGGATAGTTTGCAGTTAGCAGCATGTGATTAGCCCACTACTTAGGAGGTGTTAGATCAGTTATTAAGGAAAGCACTTACTGCTTTAGTTAGAGTCAGGGAGAGACTTACAGTCAAGTTGAGTCAGGTGCGAGTGGAGTTCAGTCAGATGAAGTGCCAGACAATGACAGCGTTTACAGGTCAGAGGCGAAAAGGTTCTGTCAGTGCAAGTCTCCAAACAGTATGAGGACATATCTGAAGGTTCTTCAGGGGGCAGTATTGGGCCTAAGGCCCAGAAAAGGCATTGAGTGTCATGTCTCTGTCTCCCCTGAGAGGAAGATGTTGGCCGGGTCTCAGCGAAAGGGAAAGATGGTGGGCCTCAGGGAAGCGGTACTGCCGGATAGAAGGTATCTGGTGCCAACAGTGAAGGCTGAGGCAGGGCCAGGTCAAGCAGAATGGACTCAAAGACTGATTGTACAAAGGACAAAGGGAACATCAACAAAAAGGGACTCAGTCTCCATCTGTATGCTGCAGCCATGTGTAACTGAGTTGCCCCGTTAAAGCGGAGCATATTAAATCGGACCCAAGGACTCCTGTCATGGCTGTAGCTGTATCCGGTCCCATGGACAGGGAAGTAGAAAGGACTTCCGAATGACAAGTGAGTAGTGATCGAACCCCACAGCAAAACACACCAATGCCTGACTCCTGTTTAGAAGAGGGATTTTTGTGCAAATAGAACTTTTTTGTCCTGATGAAGAGGTCGTGCAGAACCTTGAAATGCATTGACTTGTCAAACCTGTACTATTAAATTCCTTTGATTTTATCTCGGCCATAGAGCTTTTATCAGCAGCGCAACTGAATGACACCACCTTTTGCACATCGTTTTTCCTGTGGTGTTTCTGACCAGTATCCTGCAGCAGCTGTTACATATGCCTTTCTTATGTTGCTAGTCTGCAACCTTATTAGGTGAGTGGTCTCACATTTCTATTTTCTCCGTACCATCGAATAAGACCCTATTGCGCTTTTTGTCTCCTAGCCTTCTCTCCATTACTGAATACTCAGGCAGCTCACATCTGTCTGAGTTGGAGTTGGCCAAACAATGCCTTGGGTGATGATGTCAAAGACAGTTGTCAGGTCACAGAAGAAACCTGGCACAGACTTGCACAAAATAAACTGCTTCCCCAAGGGAAGGAATTAAGGGAATGGTAGGTACATGAGCCAGGACAGGTGAGTTACAATTACATAGTGCTGTGCAGTAAATGCACTCACGTCTAACCTTGTCATCAGGGGATTAAGAATGCAATATACAGTTAGGTCCATATATATTTGGACAGAGACAACATTTTTCTAATTTTGGTTATAGACATTACCACAATGAATTTTAAACAAATCAATTCAGATGCAGTTGAAATTCAGACTTTCAGCTTTCATTTGAGGGTATCCACATTAAAATTGGATGAAGGGTTTAGGCGTTTCAGCTCCTTAACATGTGCCACCCTGTTTTTAAAGGGACCAAAAGCAATTGGACAGATTCAATAATTTTAAATAAAATGTTCATTTTTAGTACTTGGTTGAAAATCCTTTGTTGGCAATGACTGCCTGAAGTCTTGAACTCATGGACATCACCAGACGCTGTGTTTCCTCCTTTTTGATGCTCTGCCAGGCCTTCACTGCGGTGGTTTTCAGTTGCTTTTTGTTTGTGGGCATTTCTGTCTGAAGTTTAGTTTTTAACAAGTGAAATGCATGCTCAATTGGGTTGAGATCAGGTGACTGACTTGGCCATTCAAGAATATTCCACTTCTTTGCTTTAATAAACTCCTGGGTTGCTTTGGCTTTATGTTTTGGGCCATTGTCCATCTGTAGTATGAAACGATGACCAATCAGTTTGGCTGCATTTGGCTGGATCTCAGCACACAGTATGGCTCTGAATACCTCAGAAGTCATTCGGCTGCTTCTGTCCTGTGTCACATCATCAATAAACACTAGTGACCCAGTGCCACTGGCAGCCATGCATGCCCAAGCCATCACACTGCCTCCACCGTGTTTTACAGATGATGTGGTACGCTTTGGATCCTGAGCTGTACCACGCCTTCGCCATACTTTTCTCTTTCCATCATTCTGGTAGAGGTTGATCTTGGTTTAATCTGTCCAAATAATGTTCTTCCCGAACTGTGATGGCTTTTTTAGATGTTTTTTAGCAAAGTCCAGTCTAGCCTTTTTACTCTTGATACTTATGAGTGGCTTGCACCGTGCAGTGAACCCTCTGTATTTACTTTCATGCAGTCTTCTCTTTATGGTAGATTTGGATATTGATACGCCTACCTCCTGGAGAGTGTTGTTCACTTGGTTGGCTGTTGTGAAGGGGTTTCTCTTCACCATGGAGATTATTCTGCGATCACCCACCACTGTTGTCTTCCGTGGGCGCCCAGGTCTTTTTGCATTTATGAGTTCACCAGTGCTTTCTTTCTTTCTTAGGATGTACCAAACTGTAGATTTTGCTACTCTTAATAATGTAGCAATTTCTCGGATGAGTTTTTTTCTGTTTTTGCAGCTTAAGGAGGGCTTGTTTCACCTGCATGGAGAGCTCCTTTGACCGCATGTTTACTTCACAGCAAAACCTTCCAAATGCAAGCACCACACCTCAAATCAACTCCAGGCCTTTTATCTGCTTAATTGAGAATGACATAATGAAGGGATTGCCCACACCTATCCATAAAATAGCCTTGGAGTCAATTGTCCAATTACTTTTGGTCCCTTTAAAAACAGGATGGCGCATGCTAAGGAGCTGAAACTCCTAAACCCTTCATCCAATTTTAATGTGGATACCCTCAAATGAAAGCTGAAAGTCTGAACATCAACTGAATCTAAATTGCGTTGTTTAAAATTCATTGTGGTAATGTCTATAACCAAAATTAGAAAAATGTTGTCTCTGTCCAAATATATATGGACCTAACTGTATCTGCATTATTTCTATTGCATTACTGCAGTCTGTTTTTTTTGTAAATAGATTCACAACTTGTGCTTCTCTGTCACATGAACTAGACCTGGAAATGGTGTCAGACTGCTGACCTGTAGCCAGAGACTTGAACTGGACCTGGAAATGGTGTCAGACTGCTGACTTGTAGCTGGAGACATGAACTGTACCGGGAAATGGCGTCAGACTGCTGACCTGTAGCTGGAGACATGAACTGGACCTGGAAATGGTGTCAGACTGCTGACCTGTAGCTAAAGACATGAACTGGACCTGGAAATGGTGTCAGACTGCTGACCTGTAGCTGGAGACATGAACTGGACGTGGAAATGGTGTCAGACTGCTGATCTGTAGCCAGAGAATTCAACTGGACCTGGAAATGGTGTCAGACTGCTGACCTATAGCTGGAGACATGAACTGGACATGGAAATGGTGTCAGACTGCTGACCTGTAGCCAGAGAATTCAACTGGACCTGTAAATGATGTCACACTGCTGACCTGTAAGAGGGTGGTGCTGTTATAGACAGTAAGGAACACGCTGTCATTGTAAGAGGCTGCACCCCCTTGTCTGGCGTGATGGAATGTTCTGCTTCTCCCCTGCAATAAACATTGTAATGGACTGGTCTGCGCAGAGTGCAGGTGTGGAGCTGGAGCAGCGTGTGTGAGCTGAGGCTGCTGCAGAGAGGACTTTTTGTGCTGATAGCTGAAAGAGAGAAGAACAGTGTCCTAATATAGCTGCAAGAGAGCCACAAAAATACAGAGAAAGGGATTTACAGTTTCCAGGAGCATCCCTAGGATCCAGAAGCAAGGAGAAGACCACGTTTCACAGAGCTGACAGAAAGCCATGCGCACCACCGTATTCGACTGCTGGGGGCCCCCCTGGGACTGGACCTGATTCTCCAACATCACCGTGAGTTTGTTCTTGTTTGGTGCACCTGTAGCCGGAGACATGAACTGGACCTGGAAATGGTGTCAGACTGCTGACTTGTAGCCAGAGAATTCAACTAGACCTGTAAATTATGTCAGACTGCTGATCTGTAACCGGAGTCATGAACTGGACCTGTAAAAGATGTCAGACTGCTGATCTTTAACTAGAGACATGAACTGGACCTGGAAATGGTGTCAGACTGCTGACCTGTAGCTGGAGACATGAACTTGACCTGGAAATGGAGTCAGACTGCTGTCCTGTAGCCGGAGACATGAACTTGACCTGGAAATGGAGTCAGACTGCTGACCTGTAGCCGGAGACATGAACTTGACCTGGAAATGGTGTCAGATTGCTGACCGGTAGCCGGAGACATGAACTGGACCTGGAAATGGTGTCAGACTGTGGAGCTGTAGCCGGAGACATGAACTGGACCTGGAAATGGTGTCAGACTGTGGAGCTGTAGCCCCAGAACTATTGTATGGTACTATGACCATTGCTGCACAGTGTATAGTATCAATAGAGATAGTTTTCTTTTTTGGGTTCTGCAAGCTTTTCACATCAGAGAACTGCACACCAGCCTGGGATGTCTTAACTTGGGGCAGATACAGTATTCTTTTCCTCTCTGCTTGGAACATTATTTTTTAATGCACACCAATACAGTAAATGTTTTTACTGTTATATAAGCTTTTCAGCCAATTCAGTGGATTTACGTATTGCAGGCAATTAAACTGCTGCATCGGTTTCTCCGAAATTCCCACAACTTATCTTTTTTTTTCATGCAGTTTTGATGGAACCCAAGTGCCAGGAGTGGCTGGAATCTTTCTCCTTCACTGTTGTCACAGCTGAACTACATTTCTCAGCATCATTTCTTGCTCTTCAACTTGAGTTTGCTCCAGTTTTTCTAAGCAGTCCTTGATGGACAAATTTGGTTATTAAATAAATTATCACCTATACACTAGGTAGGTGATAACTGTTAGATTAGTGTGGATCAAAGTGCAGGAGCCCCCAGAATCACCATAATGGGGGGTTCTATGTCCCCTGTTTTCCCTGCAGTCAAGAGAACTCCATTCAAAGTGTTTGGCACTGATGAGTATAGTCAACTATGGCCAGTCTTTCACTCAGCTCCTGACCATGGTTAGGAGGCATTTATGAATACAGGACCTCTGTTTTGTAGATCACTGAGGGTCCTAGCAGTCAGACTACACAATTATCCCCTTTAGGACTCTCTCCCACTTGCGTATAATTATGCCAAGAAAAATGCAATAAAAAAAATCGCATTTCACTCACACCAATGTTTTTCAATGAAACAGTGCTCATGAGTTTTTCCTCAACTGCAATCGGGCTGAAGAAAAAATTGCAGCATGCTGCATATGGGTGTGTATATTGGACGACACTTGCCAATGTAAGTCAATGCGTGCGAGAAAAAGAATGGACGGCATTAAAGCTGAGCACAGACACACACTGCGGGCTTTCTGACCCCACTTCCTCCCAGCCCTTGCTCCCTGGTGACAATACAGCTGTAACGTGAAACTACAGTGTGGGACTCTGTCCCCTCTCCCTCTTGATTGCAGGAGTGTGCAGAAAACCAGTCCTTTGTCTGAAAGCATGTGCTCTTTTGTTCATGTACAAAATTAATAGTAAGGCATAACTTGACCCCAATTAGTGACAGAGATATGAAAGTTATATATTTGGTAGGTGCATCAGCCGGGCCATCACCCAGTGCATTTTCCAATGTCCTGTACCCTTGGTATCCGAGAAATGATTTACTGCTTATTTGCGATGCATAGCCAGGTCATGTTTGGTCTTAATAGAATGCTAGTCGCAAAACAAGATCAATGGTAATTCCGTTGTCGCTATACAAGGTTCCCTCCTGGAGCTACGGTAGATATGAATGTTCCATAACTCTGAGTCCCTCTGAGAAAGCAGAAGTGAATTCCATAGCTCCGCCCACTTAGTGATGTCACGACCAAGGAGTATAAGACCATGATAGCTTATTTTTCACTAGCTTTTACCAGGAAGCTAGCTGAGAGATGCTCTATAATGCATCTTGATGTATCGCCCCTCGCCCGCACCGCATGTTCTGCTGTGAAATGACATAAGGAACTGTAAGTGTTTTTTCAACTTTAATCCCATTTTATTTGTAATTGTTTGGAAATACGATACTTGTCTTCTTTTATAATATCTTTTTACCCTCTTGTAAACACTGCCTACCTTTCAGGAGTAAAATATATAAAATTACTAGCTTTGTTTCTTCTTGCTCTATAACATACTGTCACGTCCTCTGAAGTGAATTACGCTACTAATTGGGGTTGGCTCTGGACTTAATTAAGAAATCGGAGCTGGTGGCAGCAGAAATTGTCCTGCGTTTTTGGGGAAAACTGTCAGCAACGGATGGCATTGATAATTATTGTTCCCACCTGAGTGGGAGTAGTTATATAGCAGTTATATCACCCTGGCTGCAGTGTGCCCTGTTACGGATCTGCAACACAGGACTAAGGTAGAAGGGGGAAAATTGACCCTGCACTATGACGGAGTTGGCGACCCATTCCTTGCTAATAGACCCACTGACGATCCTAGGTTAATCTCAAGCGAAGACCCATAAATAAGGGGAAGGGGTACCCTAAAAGAACTAAGTACTGGGTACAAAAACAGGTGACCTCCTAGTAGAAACCACAGAGAAGGCTGCAGAAATCAATAGAAAACAGAAACTAAGGCTAGCAGAACCAGAGGTACCAGTACTGCACAAATAACACACACAGACCACTAAGCAAAGCACCTGGGAGGCAGGTGCTGGTTAATAAAGAGTGAAACAAACACCTGACCCAAGACAAACCCAGCACCAGAGGAAAAAGACCAGCAGCCAGAACTCCACAAGAAAATGGTGGATAGTAACAAACTAAACAGATTCTAACAGTACCTCCCCTTTAACGAGGATCCCACGGATCCTCTAGGCCAGGCCTAATTCAGAAATCTCCCGTGAAAAGCCTTAATTAACCTTGAAGCTGAGACTCCACAGCTTTCACCCAGGAATTGTTCTCGGGACCGAAACCCTTCCAGGACACAAGATACTGTAACCGTCCTCTATGCCACCTGGAATCAAGAATACGTGAAATCTCTCGCAGTCCTCATCAATTGGAGGAGCAGACAGCATAGCCACCTTATCTGGCGTGTCAACATTCTTCAGCAAAGATACATGAAAAACTGAATTATTTTTCCAGGACGAATGAATGTCTAATCTCACCGCTGCTGAATTGACAATGTGAACCACTTTGAAAGGTCCTACAAACTTCGGCCCCAACTTTTTAGATGGGATCTTCAAACGCAGATTCCTAGAGGGCAACCAAACCATGTCCCCAACAACATACCTCGCCTCCCTTCTACTCTTGTCAAAAAATTTCTTAAACCTCCTATTAGCCTATATAAGATTATTGTCATGGGGCTACCGCGACAGAGAGGTTCCAGAGAACCGCAGCGCTCTGGGCCTCGTTCACACACAGTGAACAGAAGCTCTTCTCCTGTATTCTGACCTGGCTGCTTTGTGCCAGCAGTGCAGGAGTTAACCTTGTTGCTGAGTTGCTGTGAGCTGGGTCTCTCAGCTGAAGTGGATTTTGTAATCTTCTCCTCTATATAGACCCAGCCTTGACTACAGCTATTGTCAGTGATCAGTTCTGCTGCCTGGCTTGGAGGTTGAAGGAGCGTAGTGTTGGAGCTTGGAGGTTTATTTACAGAGATTGGTGTCTGCTGTTTTGGTTGCATGTTAAACCTGTTTTCCTTCCTAGTTTTTTCTTTCTCTTCCCATCTCTGTGTTTCCTCTGTGGTTGTGTGAGCATTTGGTGAGTTTGAGACTTTTAGTTACCTTTTATGTATACCCTGTTTATTGTTGTAATTATACACTGGTGCAGTCCACCTCCCTGTGGGGGAGAGGGGGCCACTGATAGGGCCTGCACAGGAGACAGGGATACGCTGGCGGCTCAGACCTCCTAACCATCATAGGTACCCCTGAGATAAGGGAAAGCCAGGGACCAATTATAGTGGCAGGGACAGGTGCGGGTCCCAGTACGCCGTCCTGCCCTTATCGCCGTTATCGGTGTGACAATTATGGTGCACACTTGTCCAAGCCCTTTCCAAATTTCCAGAAAAACTCTCCAACTCAGGCACCGCCACCCCAATCCTAGAAAAAGGACCCAAAGATGGATTCTGTTGTGAATTCTGTTGTCAAGCTCCCTCCTGTGGTCATGAATGGTACTTCGGCTGGTTCTGTTCATGGGCTTCCTCTGGTGCTTGTGAGTGGGGCTGCGGCTTCTGAGTTTCCTTCCACAGGTGACGAGGTTAATTCGTTAGCTGGCTGCTCTATTTAACTCCACTTAGATCATTGCTCCATGCCACCTGTCAATGTTCCAGTATTGGTCTAGTTCACTCCTGGATCGTTCTTGTGACCTGTCTTCCCAGCAGAAGCTAAGTTCCTGCCTGTTTTTCTTTTGTTTGCTATTTTTCTGTCCAGCTTGCTATTTTTGATTTTTGTCTTGCTTGCTGGAAGCTCTGGGACGCAGAGGGAGCGCCTCCGCACCGTGAGTCGGTGCGGAAGGTCTTTTTGCGCCCTCTGCGTGGTCTTTTTGTAGTTTTTTGTGCTGACCGCAAAGTTGCCTTTCCTATCCTCAGTCTGTTCAGTAAGTCGGGCCTCACTTTGCTAAATCTATTTCATCTCTGTGTTTGTAATTTTCATCTTTACTCACAGTCATTATATGTGGGGGGCTGCCTTTTCCTTTGGGGAATTTCTCTGAGGCAAGGTAGGCTTATTTTTCTATCTTCAGGGCTAGCTAGTTTCTTAGGCTGTGACGAGTTGCATAGGGAGCGTTAGGAGCAATCCACGGCTATTTCTAGTGTGTGTGATAGGATTAGGGATTGCGGTCAGCAGAGTTCCCACGTCTCAGAGCTCGTCCTATATTATTAGTAACTATCAGGTCATTCCGTGTGCTCTTAACCACCAGGTCCATTATTGTCCTAACCACCAGGTCATAACAGTACAGGTGGCCCAAAGTATTAATGCATCTCAATAGAGGGATAAGAGAAGTTCTGAGACCATTTTTTTTCTTTGCAGTGCGTTTTGTCTCTCTTTTCCCCTTTACCTCTGGGTGGTTCAGGATACAGGTGTAGATATGGACATTCAAGGTCTGTCCTCTTGTATGGATAATCTCACTGCAAGGGTACAAAACATTCAAGATTTTGTGGTTCAGAATCCGATGTTAGAGCCTAGGATTCCAATTCCTGATTTGTTTTTTGGGGATAGATCTAAGTTTCTGAATTTCAAAAATAATTGTAAATTGTTTCTTGCTTTGAAACCTCGCTCCTCAGGTGACCCTGTTCAACAAGTGAAAATTATTATTTCTTTGTTACGTGGCGACCCTCAAGACTGGGCATTTTCCCTTGCGCCAGGAGATCCGGCATTGCGTGATGTTGATGCGTTTTTTCTGGCGCTCGGATTGCTTTATGATGAACCAAATTCAGTGGATCAGGCAGAGAAAATCTTGCTGGCTCTGTGTCAGGGTCAGGATGAGGTAGAGATATATTGTCAGAAGTTTAGGAAGTGGTCTGTACTCACTCAGTGGAATGAATGTGCCCTGGCAGCAATTTTCAGAAAGGGTCTCTCTGAAGCCCTTAAGGATGTCATGGTGGGATTTCCCATGCCTGCTGGTCTGAATGAGTCTATGTCTTTGGCCATTCAGATCGATCGACGCTTGCGTGAGCGTAAAGCTGTGCACCATTTGGCGGTATTATCTGAGCATAAACCTGAGCCTATGCAATGTGATAGGACTTTGACCAGAGCTGAACGGCAAGAACACAGACGTCGGAATGGGCTGTGTTTTTACTGTGGTGATTCCACTCATGCTATCTCTGATTGTCCTAAGCGCACTAAGCGTTTCGCTAGGTCTGCCACCATTGGTACGATACAGTCGAAATTTCTTTTGTCCGTTACTCTGATTTGCTCTTTGTCATCCTATTCTGTTATGGCATTTGTGGATTCAGGCGCTGCCCTGAATTTGATGGACTTGGAGTATGCTAGGCGCTGTGGTTTTTTCTTGGAGCCCTTGCAGTATCCTATTCCATTGAGAGGAATTGATGCTACGCCTTTGGCCAAGAATAAGCCTCAGTACTGGACCCAATTGACCATGTGCATGGCTCCTGCACATCAGGAGGATATTCGCTTTTTGGTGTTGCATAATCTGCATGATGTGGTCGTTTTGGGGTTGCCATGGCTACAGGTCCATAATCCAGTATTGGATTGGAAATCTATGTCTGTGTCCAGCTGGGGTTGTCAGGGGGTACATGGTGATGTTCCATTTTTGTCTATTTCATCATCCACCCCTTCTGAAGTCCCGGAGTTTTTGTCGGATTACCGGGATGTATTTGATGAGCCCAAATCCAGTGCCCTACCTCCTCATAGGGATTGCGATTGTGCTATCAATTTGATTCCTGGTAGTAAGTTTCCTAAGGGCCGACTGTTCAATTTATCTGTGCCAGAGCACGCCGCTATGCGGAGTTATGTAAAGGAATCCTTGGAGAAGGGGCATATTCGCCCGTCGTCGTCACCATTGGGAGCAGGGTTCTTATTTGTGGCCAAGAAGGATGGTTCTTTGAGACCTTGTATTGATTACTGCCTTCTTAATAAGATCACAGTCAAATTTCAGTACCCTTTGCCACTGCTGTCTGATTTATTTGCTCGGATTAAGGGGGCTAGTTGGTTCACCAAGATAGATCTTCGTGGTGCGTATAATCTTGTGCGTATTAAACAGGGCGATGAATGGAAAACAGCATTTAATACGCCCGAGGGCCATTTTGAGTACCTGGTTATGCCATTCGGGCTTTCCAATGCTCCATCAGTATTTCAATCCTTTATGCATGACATCTTCCGAGAGTACCTGGATAAATTCCTGATTGTATATTTGGATGATATTTTGGTCTTCTTGGATGATTGGGAGTCTCACGTGAAGCAAGTCAGAATGGTGTTCCAGGTCCTTCGTGCGAATTCTTTGTTTGTGAAGGGGTCAAAGTGTCTCTTTGGAGTTCAGAAGGTTTCATTTTTTCCCCTTCTACTATCGAGATGGACCCTGTTAAAGTCCAGGCCATTTATGATTGGACTCAACCGACATCTGTGAAGAGTCTGCAAAAGTTCCTGGGCTTTGCTAATTTTTATCGTCGCTTCACCAGTAATTTTTCTAGTGTTGCTAAACTGTTGACTGATTTGACCAAGAAGGGTGCTGATGTGGTCAATTGGTCTTCTGCGGCTGTGGAAGCTTTTCAGGAGTTGAAGCGTCGTTTTTCTTCTGCCCCTGTGTTGTGCCAGCCAGATGTTTCGCTCCCGTTTCAGGTCGAGGTTGATGCTTCTGAGATTGGAGCAGGGGATGTTTTGTCGCAAAGAAGTTCTGATGGCTCAGTGATGAAACCATGTGCCTTCTTTTCTAGAAAGTTTTCGCCTGCTGAGCGCAATTATGATGTTGGCAATCGAGAGTTGTTGGCCATGAAGTGGGCATTCGAGGAGTGGCGTCATTGGCTTGAAGGAGCCAAGCATCGCGTGGTGGTCTTGACGGATCACAAGAATTTGACTTATCTCGAGTCTGCCAAACGGTTGAATCCTAGACAGGCTCGTTGGTCGCTATTTTTCTCCCGTTTTGATTTTGTGGTTTCGTACCTTCCAGGCTCTAAGAATGTGAAGGCTGATGCCCTGTCAAGGAGTTTTGTGCCCGACTCTCCGGGTGTTCCTGAGCCGGCGGGTACTCTCAAAGAGGGGGTAATTTTGTCTGCCATCTCCCCTGATTTGCGGCGGGTGCTGCAAAAATTTCAGGCTGATAGACCTGGCTGTTGCCCAGCGGAGAAACTGTTTGTCCCTGATAAATGGACTAGTAGAGTTATCTCTGAGGTTCATTGTTCGGTGTTGGCTGGTCATCCGGGAATCTTTGGTACCAGAGATTTGGTGGCTAGATCCTTTTGGTGGCCGTCTTTGTCGCGGGATGTGCGTTCTTTTGTGCAGTCCTGTGGGACTTGTGCTCGGGCTAAGCCCTGCTGTTCTCGTGCCAGTAGGTTGCTTTTGCCCTTGCCGGTCCCGAAGAGGCCCTGGATGCATATCTCTATGGATTTTATTTCTCAAAAGATGTCGGTCATTTGGGTGGTTTGTGATCGCTTCTCTAAGATGGTCCATTTGGTACCTTTGTCTAAATTGCCTTCCTCCTCTGATTTGGTGCCATTGTTTTTCCAGCATGTGGTTCGTTTACATGGCATTCCGGAGAACATCGTCTCGGACAGAGGTTCCCAGTTTGTTTCGAGGTTTTGGCGAGCTTTTTGTGCTAGGATGGGCATTGATTTGTCTTTTTCCTCGGCTTTCCATCCTCAGACAAATGGCCAAACCGAACGAACTAATCAGACTTTGGAAACATATCTGAGATGCTTTGTTTCTGCTGATCAGGATGATTGGGTGTCTTTTTTGCCTTTGGCTGAGTTCGCCCTTAATAATCGGGCCAGCTCGGCTACTTTGGTTTCGCCGTTTTTCTGCAATTCTGGTTTCCATCCTCGTTTCTCTTCAGGGCAGGTTGAGTCTTCGGACTGTAGATACTGTGGTGGATAGGTTGCAGCAGATTTGGACTCATGTGGTGGACAATTTGACATTATCCCAGGAGAAGGCTCAACGTTTCGCTAACCGCCGGCGCTGTGTGGGTCCCCGACTTCGTGTTGGGGATTTGGTTTGGTTGTCGTCTCGTTATGTTCCTATGAAGGTTTCCTCTCCTAAGTTTAAGCCTCGTTTCATTGGTCCGTATAAGATTTCTGAGGTTCTCAATCCTGTGTCGTTTCGTTTGACCCTTCCAGCTTCTTTTGCCATCCATAATGTGTTCCATAGGTCGTTGTTGCGGAGATACGTGGCGCCTGTGGTTCCATCCGTTGATCCTCCAGCCCCGGTGTTGGTTGAGGGGGAGTTGGAGTATGTGGTGGAGAAGATTTTGGATTCTCGTATTTCGAGACAGAAACTCCAGTACCTGGTCAAGTGGAAGGGTTATGGTCAGGAAGATAATTCCTGGGTCTTTGCCTCCAATGTTCATGCTGCCGATCTGGTTCGTGCCTTTCATTTGGCTTGTCCTGGTCGGCCTGGGGTCTCTGGTGAGGGTTCGGTGACCCCTCCTCAAGGGGGGGATACTCTTGTGAATTCTGTTGTGAAGCTCCCTCCTGTGGTCATGAATGGTACTTCGGCTGGTTCTGTTCATGGGCTTCCTCTGGTGGTTGTGAGTGGGGCTGCGGCTTCTGAGTTTCCTTCCACAGGTGACGAGGTTAATTCGTTAGCTGGCTGCTCTATTTAACTCCACTTAGATCATTGCTCCATGCCACCTGTCAATGTTCCAGTATTGGTCTAGTTCACTCCTGGATCGTTCTTGTGACCTGTCTTCCCAGCAGAAGCTAAGCTCCTGCCTGTTTTTCTTTTGTTTGCTATTTTTCTGTCCAGCTTGCTATTTTTGATATTTGTCTTGCTTGCTGGAAGCTCTGGGACGCAGAGGGAGCGCCTCCGCACCGTGAGTCGGTGCGGAGGGTCTTTTTGCGCCCTCTGCGTGGTCTTATTGTAGTTTTTGGTGCTGACCGCAAAGTTACCTTTCTTATCCTCAGTCTGTTCAGTAAGTCGGGCCTCACTTTGCTAAATCTATTTCATCTCTGTGTTTGTAATTTTCATCTTTACTCACAGTCATTATATGTGAGGGGCTGCCTTTTCCTTTGGGGAATTTCTCTGAGGCAAGGTAGGCTTTATTTTTCTATCTTCAGGGCTAGCTAGTTCCTTAGGCTGTGACGAGTTGCATAGGGAGCGTTAGGAGCAATCCACGGCTATTTCTAGTGTGTGTGATAGGATTAGGGATTGCGGTCAGCAGAGTTCCCACGTCTCAGAGCTCGTCCTATATTATTAGTAACTATCAGGTCATTCCGTGTGCTCTTAACCACCAGGTCCATTATTGTCCTAACCACCAGGTCATAACAGGATTCTTCCCAGTACAACAAAAGAAGGGAGAACACCCAGCCAAAGAAGACGTATGATTATTGAGAGCAAACTCAGCTAATGGTAGATATTCTGACCACATCTCCTGATTGTCCGCTACAAAATGTCTAAAAAACTGCTCAACGTCATGGTTCTTCCTCCCGGTCTGTCCATTGGACTGCGGATGATATATGACAAATGAACCTTAAGTCTGTCACAAAAGGCACACCAAAAGCGAGCTACAAACTGTGGCCCCCTGTTGGAGACAATGTCCATGGGAACACCGTGGAGTATGACAATCTCTTTCACAAATGCCCTGGCAAGTGTCTTAGCGCAGGGTAATTTATTGAACGGGACCAGATGACACATCTTACTAAACCAGTCCACAATGACCCAGATAACAGAAAAACACTCAGAGACCGGCAGGTCGGTGATAAAATCCATTGCAAGATGCATCCATGGAGAACTAGGAACCTCTAACCGGCAAAGCAACCCTGCTGCCGGAGCATGAGAAGCCTTAGACCTAGAAAGCACACATGGTACACTGACGCACCCACTTGACAATTTCTCTTAGCCATCCCGGCCACCAGAAACTCTGACTGATCAACTTTCTTGTTTCGGCAATCCCTGGATGACCCCCCAAACAAGACTCATGACATTCCGTAAACAAAGCTCTCCTCAGGGCTTTAGGCACAAATAATTTCCCATACGAAGTGTTAGTTGGTGGCGCATCCTGGGCTTTAAGAATGCTGTTTTCCAACTCAGAACCTAATGCTGCCACAACCACCCCTCTCTGCAGAATAGATTCTTCCTTTTCAGTATTAACCGCTGGGGAGAAACTTCAAGACAAAGCATCAGCTTTAACATTTTTTGTCCCAGGGATATATGTCACAGAGAAATGGAACCGGGCAAAAACCAATGCCCACCTAGCTTGATGGGCATTCAAACGTTTAGCAGCATCCAGGTAAATCAGGTTCTTTTGATCAGTAAAGACTTGTATAGGATGTCTAGCGCCCTCCAAAAAATGTCACCAATGCTCAGACGCAAGCTTAATAACCAGCAATTCTCGGTTTCCAACATCGTAGTTGACCTTAGGTTCCTCAGAGTGGATTCCAGGGCAACTACTCACGTGCTGCTGTAAGCTGGCAACTTCCAACCCTTTAACCCTTGCAGATACTGAGCAAGATCTTGAACGCTGTTCATGCTGCTGAAATCCGGGAGTTTGTTTTTTTTAAATACTTCTCTCTGGCTGGACAAACTGTTACGGATCTGCAACACAGGACTAAGGTGGAAGGGGGAAAACTGACCCTGCACTATGACTAAGCTGAAACCCTGCGATGGAGTGGGCGACCCATTCCTTGCGAATAGACCCACTGACAATCCTAGGTTAATCTCAAACGAAGACCTATAGATAAGGGGAAGGGATACCCTAAAAGAACTAAGAACTGGATACAAAAACGGGTGACCTCCTAGTAGAAAACACAGAGAAGGCTGCAGAAACCAATAGAAAACAGAAACTAAGGCTAGCAGAACCAGATATACCAGTACTGCACAAATAACACACACAGAACACTTAGCAACGCAACAAGATAGAGCTCAAGCATATTAACACTGTTGTCCAGCAAGGACTGGGAGGCAGGTGCTGGTTAATAAAGAGTGAAACAAACACCTGACCCAAGACAAACCCAGCACCGGAGGAAAAAGACCAGCAGCCAGAACTCCACAAGAAAATGGCGGATAGTAACAAACTAAACAGATTTAACATGCTCATTAGCCAGTACAAAGTAAGGCAGCCTTTCTGGCGACTAAATATCCTAGGTGCAGTACCTTGCCTGACCTGAGGGTTAGAGGGGCGCCAAAGAGCTGCAAGTTCCAAACCGGAACTAGGAAGTGGGATATAGATAAATCCCCTTCAGAAAAAAATCGGGGCAACCAAACAACCCCGATTCAGAACATATTGGTGTGAGCGAAGGGGATGATTTTTATCCTCCCTGTGATTCGTGACAGGAACCAATAAATAGCATCAGCCAGAACCCTGAGAATAAATAGGTAGATATAGTTACCGTATTTTTGAATTATATATTACTATTTTCCCCCAAAACTTGGGAGGAAAATGGGGGTGCCTCTTAAAATCCGATGGTAGCCTACCAAATTGGGCAGCTGCAATATAGCGAGAAGGCAGATTTGCTGTTTCCGAAGGCTGGCGGTGGCAGGAATGGGGAGATCCTGCAGGCCCCAGGCAGTGCGAGGCTGAAGGCCCTGAGTTGTCATAAGATGTTGTGTGGAGTCCCCTTCCTATTGATTTCCCTGCAGTGGGCTTTGGGAAAAACTCAGCCAGAGGCGGCACATATGCAGATTGAGATCTCGGCATACAAGATCTCGGACAAGATCTTGTCTCCTGAAATCTTGGGCGAGATCTTGTCTCCCGAAATCTCAATCTTCACATGTGTCACCACCGGTACCTTTTTTGCTTCACAGAACCTCCATAGCCAAGTGACATCACAGTCCACAGAATAGCTAGTTTACCAGCAATTAGCTGACTGCGACAATACTGGCTGAAGCGCTGGAAGGAAAGACTTAGAGACGCTGCAGAACTTTCACATGGATAGTCAGAAGTCAGACTGAAGAGTACATCTAGTTGACCATATTGAATATCCACGGGACTTTTCATCTTGAACTTTTCATCTTCTGCTTAATTAAATCCAGTTCTAGTGCCTTGGAACTTGTGTAAAATCATATTTAGTGAATACGGTACGTGACCTGCAGTTCCGGATCATCAGATACGTTGTAATACCGGATCATCATTCATCACACTAGGAACTAATTCCTTTTTTGATCTTTTTGATATATGCAGAGATGTATTAATACTGACACTTCAGCGCACTTTGCATTAGTTATTTGGGTTCAGGACTGGTTGTAGACAAAGTGGGGCCCTGGGCAAAAATTTAAACTGGAGCCCCAAATGATCACATATTGCACCATCACACAGATTGTATTTATATGCACTGAGTTTAGGCCATTAACCGAGCATGATCAACAATATTGAAGTCGTTCAACGCTTGTTTCCCAGCCTCCCCATAGTCCTTCATATAGTATAATACAGTCCCCATAGTCCTCAGTATAGTATAATGCATCCCATAGTACCCGTATAGTATAATGCACCATAATAGTCCTCCATCTAGTACAATGCACTCACCATAGTATAATGCACCCCATAGTTCTTCATGTAGTATAATGCATTACAAATAGTCCTCCATACAGTTTAACGTATTCCAGGTAGTCCTCCATACAGTATAATGCACTCCCAATAGTCCTTGATAGAATATAATGCAGCTTCCATATAGTACACTTAGAATAATGCACTCCCCATAGTCCTTGATAGAGTTTAAAACAGCCCCCATAGAGTATAATGCAGCCTCCATACAGTATAATGCAGCCTTCATAGAGTATAATGCTGCCCCATAAAGTATAATGCAGCTCCATAGAGTATAATGCAGCTTCATAGAGTATAATGCAGCCCCATAGATTATAATACAGCCCCATAGAGTACAGTGCAGCCTCATACATTATAATATAGCCCCATATAGTATAATGCCGCACCCAATAGAATGGAATGCAGCCCCCATATAGTACACATAGTATAATGCACTCCTCATAGTCCTTGATGGAGTTGAATGCAGCCCCTATAGAGTATAATGCAGGCCTCATAGAGAATAATGCATCCCCATACAGTATAATGCAGCTCCATACAGTATAAAGCAGCCCTTTACAGTTGTGCTCAACAGTTTACTTACCCTGGCAGAATTTGTGCTTTCTTGGCCTTTTTTCAGAGAATATGAATGATAACACCAACATTTTTTCTCATGGTTAGTGGTTGGGTGAAGCCATTTATTGTCAAACTACTGTGTTTTCTCTTTTTAAATCATAATGACCACCCAAAACATCCAAATGACCCTGATCAAAAGTTTACATACCCTGGTGATTTTGGCCTGATAACATGCACAGAAGTTGACACAAATGAATTTGAATTGCTACTAAAGGTAACCTGTGACCTGTTTCGGTGTAATCAGTGTGTGTGAATAAAAGCTGAGTGAGTTTCTTGGATCCAGACAGACTCTTGCATCTTTCATGCAGCCACTGACGTTTCTGGGTTATGAGTAGTGTTGAGCATTCCGATACCGCAAGTATCGGGTATCGGCCGATACTTGCGGTATCGGAATTCCGATACCGAGATCCGATATTTTTGTGATATCGGGTATCGGTATCGGAAGTGTAAAATAAAGAATTAAAATAAAAAATATTGTTATATTCACCTCTCCGGCGGCCCCTGGACATCAGCGGGAGGATCCGGCGTCCGGCACGGCTTCTTTCTTCAAAATGCGCGCCTTCAGGACCTGTGGAATGACGTCCCGGCTTCTGATTGGTCGCGTGCCGCCCATGTGACCGCCACGCGACCAATCAGAAGCCGTGACGTCATTCCTCAGCTAAAGTCCTAGAATGAGCGCCTTCTAGGACCTGAGGAATGACGTCGCGGCTTCTGATTGGTCGCGTGGCGGTCACATGGGCGGCACGCGACCAATCAGAAGCCGGGACGTCATTCCACAGGTCCTGAAGGCGCGCATTTTGAAGAAAGAAGCCGTGCCGGACGCCGGATCCTCCCGCTGATGTCCAGGGGCCGCCGGAGAGGTGAATATAACAATATTTTTTATTTTAATTCTTTATTTTAAACTTTAATATGGATCCCAGGGCCTGAAGGAGAGTTTCCTCTCCTTCAGACCCTGGGATCCATGAGGATACATTCCGATACTTGATGTCCCATTGACTTGTATTGGTATCGGATATCGGTATCGGCGATATCCGATATTTTTCGGGTATCGGCCGATACTATCCGATACCGATACTTTCAAGTATCGGACGGTATCGCTCAACACTAGTTATGAGTCATGGGGAAAGCAAAAGAATTGTCAACGGATCTACGGGAAAAGGTAATTGAACTGTATAAAACAGGAAAGGGATACAAAAGGATAGCCAAGGAATTGATAATGCCAGTTAGCAGCGATCAAACTGTGAGTAACAAAAAGAAAATCAGGGGCTCTGTAAAAACAAAACCACGGTCAGGTAGAACAACAAAAATTTAATATACAACTGCCAGGAAAATTGTTCAGGATGCAAAGAAAAACCCACATATAACATCAGCTGAAATACAAGAATCTCTGAAAACTCGTTGAAGGAAAGATGAATGCAGCATGTTATCAGCAAATACTGGAGGCAAATTTGCACTCATCAGTCCAGAAGCTGCGCATAGACGTACTTGGATGTTCCAACATGACAACAATCCAAAACACAAGGCCAAGTCGACCTGTCATTAACTACAGCAGAACAAAGTGAAGGTTCTGGAGTGGCCATCTCAGTCTCCTGACCTCAATATCATTGAGCCACTCTGAGGATAGCTCAAGCATGCAGGTCATGCTAGACAGCCCAGGAATTTACAGGAACTGGAGGCTTTTTGCCAAGAATAGTGGGCAGCTTTACCATCTGAGAAAATAAAGAACGTCATCCACAACTACCACAAAAGACTTCAAGCTGTCATTGATGTTAAAGGGGGCAATACGCGGAATTAAGATATGGGGTATGTGAACTTTTGATCAGGGTCATTTGGATGTTTTGGGTTGTCATGATTTAAAAATAGAAAACACAGTAGTTTGACAATAAATGGCTTCACCCAAACACTAATCATGAATGGAGAAAATGTTTTGGTGTTATAATTCATATTCTCTGAAAAAAGGCCAAGAAAGCAAAAATTCTGCCGGGTATGTAAGCTTTTGAGCACAACTGTATAGTATAACGCAGCCCCCATAGAGTATAATGCAGCGTTATACAGTATAATGCAGTCCCATAGAGTATAATGCAGCCCCATAGAGAATAATGCAGTCCCATAGAGAATAATGCAGCCTCATATACTATAATGCAGTTTTAATATAGTGTAACGCAGCCCCATAGCGTATAATGCAGCCCCATAAGTATAACGCAGCCCCCATAGAGTATAATGCAACCCCCATAGAACATAACACAGCTCCCATAGAGTATGATGCAGCCCCATACAGTATAATGCAGCCTCATATACTGTAGTATAATGCAGCCTCATAAAGTATAATGTATCCTCATAGAGTATAATGCAACCTTATAGAGTATAATGCAGCCCCATAGAGTATAATTTAGCCCCATAGAGTATAATGCAGCCACAATAGAGTATAATAAAGCCACATAGAGTGTAATGCAGCCCCCATAAAGAACAATGTAGCCTCATAGAGTATAGCGCAGCCCCATACAGTATAATGAAGCACTCATATAGCACATATAGTATAATGCACTCCACTTAGTCCTTGGTAGAGTATAAGGCAGCCACAAAGAGTATAGTGCAGCCCCTATAGAGTATAATGTAACCCCATAGAGAATAATGCAGTGCCAAAGTGAATAATGCAATTTCATAAAGTATAATGCCGCCCCATCGAATATAATGCAGCCCACATAGAGTATAATGCAGCCCCCACAGAATATAACACAGCTCCTATAAAGTATACTGTAATGCAGATCCATAAAGTATAATGCAGCCTCACAGATTATAATGCAGCCCTACAGAGTATAATGTAGCTTCATATAGAATAATGCAATCTTGTAGATTATAATGCAGCCACAAATAGTATAATGCAACCCCTATAGAATATAATGCAGCCACCATAGAGTACAATGCAGCTCCACAGAGTTTAATGCAGTCCCATAAAGTATAATGCAGCACTTATACAGTACACATAGTGTAATACATTCCGCTAAGTCCTTGATAGAGTGTAATGCAGCCACAAAGAGTATAATGAAGCCCCCATAGAGTATAATGCAGCACCATAGATTATAGAGCAGCCCTATAGAATATAATGCAGCCCCATAGATTATAAGGCTGCCCTATAGAGAATAATGAAGCCCCACATAGTATAAAGCAGCCCCATAAAGAATAATACAGACCTATAGAGTGTAATGCAGCCCCATGAAGTATAATTTAGTCCCCATAGAGTATAATGCAGCCACTTCAGAGTATAATTAAGCCCCATAGAGTATAATGCTGCCTCCATAGAGTATAATGCAGCCCCACAGAGTATAATGAAGCCCTCATATAGTATATATAGTATAATGCACTCCCCTTAGTCCTTAGTCCTTGATAGAGTATAATGCAGCCACAAAGAGTATAATACAGCCCCATAGAGTATAGTGCAGCCCCTATAGTGTGTAATGCAGCCCCATGGAGAAAAATGCAGTCCCACAGAATGTAATGCAGCCTCATATAGTATAATGCAGTTTCATATATCATAATGCAGCCCAATGGAGTATAATGCAGCCCCCATAGAGTATAATGCAGCCCCCACAGAATATAACACAGCTCCCATAGAGTATAAGGCAGCCCCATAGAGTATAATGCAGCCTCACAGAGCATAATGCAGCCCTACAGAGTATAATGCAGCCCCATATAGTATAATGCAGTCCTATTGAGTATAATGCAGCCACAAAGAGTATAATGCAACCCGCATAGAGGATAATGCAGCCATCATAGAGTACAATTCAGCTCCAAAGAGTTTAATGCAGTCCCATAAAGTATAATGCAGCCCTCATATAGTACACATAGTATAATGCACTCCCCTTATTCCTTGATAGAGTATAATGCAGCCACAAAGAATATAATGAAGCCCAATAGCATATAATGCAGCCCCATAGAGTATAATGAAGCACCATAAAGTATAACGCAGCCTCATAAAATATAATGCAGACCTATAGAGTATAATGCAGCCCCATATAGTATAATGAAGCCCCATAGAGTATAATGCAGCCCCTATAGAGTACAATGCAGCCACATAGAGTATAATGCATCCCCATATAGTATAATGAAACCCTCATATAGTACACATAGTATAATGCACTCTTCTTAGTTCTTGATAGAGTATAATGCAGCCACAAAGAGTATAATGTAGCCCCCATAGAGAATAATGTAGCCCCATAGAGTATAGTGCCGCCTCTATAGAGCATAATGTAGCCCCATAGAGTACAATGCAGTGCCAGAGTACAATGCAGTGCCATAGAGAATAATGCAGCCTCATAAAGTATAACGCAACTCCCATAGAATATATCGCAGTCCCCGTAAAATATAGCACAGCTCCCATAGATTATAATGTAAGCCCATAGAGAATAATGCTGCCCCATAGAGTATAATGAAGTCCCATTAAGTATAACACAGCCTCCCAGAGTATAACACAGCCTTCTAGAATACAACGCAGCCCCATATAGTATAATGCAGCCCCATATAGTATAATGCAGCCACAAAAGTACAATGCAGCCCCCATTGAGTATAATGCAGCCACCACAGAGTATAATGAAGCCACATAGAGTATAATGCAGCCACCATAGCGTATAATGATTCCCCATAGAGTATAATGCAGCCCCCATAAAGTATAATGCAGCCCCTATAGAGGATGATGCAGCCCAATAGAGTATAATGCAGCCCTATATAGTATAATGCAGTCACAAAGAGTATAATGCAGCCCCCATAGAGTATAATGCAGCCCCATAAGTATAACACAGCCCCAATAGAGTATAATGTAGCCCCCATACAGTATATTACAGCCCTATACAGCATAATGTAGCCATCATATAGTACACATATAGTACACATAGTATAATGCACTCTCCTTAGTCCTTGATAGAGTATAATGCAGCTACAAAGAGTATAATGCAGCCCTCATAGAAGTATAATGCAGCCCCATAGAGTATTGTGCAGCCTCTATAGAGTGCAATGCAGTCCCATTGAGTATAATGCAGCCCCATATAGTATAATGCAGCCCCTTAGAGTATAATGCATCCTCATAGAGTATAATGCAGCCCAATAGAGTAAAATGCAGCCTTATATACCGTAATGCAGCCCTGTACAGTATAATGCAGCCCCTTATAGTACAATGCAGTCCCGTTATAGTATAATGCAAGCCCATAGAGTATAATGCAGCCCCATATAGTATAATGCAGCTCCATAGAGTATAATGCACACTCCATATTTCTCTAGTATTATTGACACCATGTACTCACTGATTTATAAATAAATAAATGCAATACTCATCTCTCCCCATTCCCCTGCTGCTATGGGCTCTGCAGTGTATCTACTCAGCAGTTATGTTTGTGTTATTCCTTATTAGGCTAAGTTTTAGCAGATACTCTGACGCTTATTGCAGCAATTAGGTGGGTGAGAGCGCCAGTATTAATTTTTAAAAAATTTTATATTGATGAAAATTAGATTTAAAATACTGATTAAACTCAGTCCGAATGAGAATGTGTTATCAAAGATTGAGTCTCACTTTCAGTGCGTGCACAAAATAATAATAATAATAATAATCTTTATTTATATAGCGCCAACATATTCCGCAGCACTTTACAGTTTAACAGTTTCAAACACAAAAGTCATAAGTAACAACGTTAACAATACAATAATTAAAGCAAAATAAGACGACCCTGCTCGTGAGAGCTTACAATCTACAATGAGGTGGGGGAGATGCAAAGTATTGGTGTGTATTTACAATGATGTATTTACAATCATGATCCAGCCATCTTCAGGGGTTGGGGAATAGATGGGGATAGTGAATGGGCTACACACACACACAGACATAAAATGACTTTGATTAGTGAACGTGATAGGCCGCTCTGAACAAATGTGTTTTGAGCGAGCGCCTAAAACTATGCAAATTATGGATGGTCCTAATATCTTGGGGTAGAGCATTTCAGAGGATTGGCGCAGCACGGGAGAAGTCTTGGAGTCGGGAGTGGGAGGTACGGATTAGTGCAGAGGTTAATCGAAAGTTATTTGCAGTGGTCTGTTAGGCTGATAGACAGAAATGAGGGAGGAGATGTAAGGGGGTGCCGCACTGTGGAGAGCTTTGTGGGTGAGAACAAGTACTTTGAATTGTATCCTGTAATGAATGGGTAGCCAGTGTAACGACTGGCGAAGAGCGGACGCGTCCGAGTAACGATTAGCCAGATGGACGACCCTGGCTGCTGCATTAAGGATGGACTGGAGAGGGGAAAGTCGAGTGAGGGGGAGGCCAATTAATAGAGCGTTACAGTAGTCCAGGCGGGAGTGGATCAGGGCGACAGTGAGGGTTTTAGCTGTCTCCATGGTGAGAAAAGGGCGGATTCTAGAGATGTTCTTTAGGTGTAAGCGGCACGAGCGGGCAAGAGATTGTATATGGGAGGTGAAGGAGAGATCGGAGTCAAACATAACACCCAGACAGCGCGCCTGCTGCCGGGGTGTTATTATGGTGCCACCCACGGAGAGGTTAATGTCAGATTTAGGGAGGTTAGTAGATGGTGGGAGCAGAAGAAGTTCAGTTTTGGAGAGGCTGAGTTTCAGATAGAGAGCGGACATGATGTTGGAGACTGCGGACAGACAGTCAGTGGCGTTCTGTAGTACAGCGGGGGTAAGGTCAGGGGATGACGTATATAGTTGTGTGTCGTCGGCATAAAGATGGTACTGAAAGCCAAATCTGCTGATGGTCTGTCCAATTGGGGCCGTGTAGAGAGAGAACAGAAGGGGGCCAAGGACTGAGCCCTGAGGTACCCCGACAGCGAGAGGAAGAGGAGATGAAGTGGAGCCAGAGAACAGAACACTGAAGGAGCGGTCAGAAAGGTAGGAGAAGAACCAGGAGAGAGCAGTGTCCTTAATGCCTAGTGACTGGAGCCTAGAGAGAAGGAGAGGGTGGTCAACAGTGTCAAAAGCTGCAGAAAGGTCGAGAAGAATGAGCAGAGAGTGGTCACCATTACGTTTTGCTGTCAGAAGGTCATTGGTCACTTTGATGAGTGCAGTTTCTGTCGAATGTAGGGGTTGGAAACCGGACTGTGAAGGGTCTAGGAGGGAGTGAGTGGAGAGGTAACGGGTAAGGCGGGAGTATATCAGGCGCTCCAAGAGTTTAGAGATGAAGGGGAGATTGGAGACCAGTCTGTAGTTGTTTGTGCAGGATGGGTCGAGGGTGGGTTTCTTTAGTAATGGAGTAATGATAGAGTGTTTGAAGGAGGAGGGGAAAATGCCAGAGGAGAGGGAGAGATTAAAGATTGTAGTTAGGTGACTTGTGACAACTGGAGAGAGAGACTGGAGGAGATGTGAGGGAATGGGGTTGGTAGTGCATGTAGTCGGACGAGAAGAGGAGAGGAGCTTGGAGACTTCTTCTTCTGTGATGGGATCGAATGTGGAGAGTGAGCCAGGGGCAATGAGGGGAGGGATGGGAGTCACTGAACTTAGTTGTTGGGAGCGGATTTCCTGACGGATATTGTCTATTTTCTCTATAAAGTGGGAGGCCAGGTCACCAGCACAAATATCTGTGATAGGGACTTGTGCTTTTGGCCTGAGGAGGGAGTGAAAGGTGTCAAAAAGTTTCTTGGGGTTGTTGGATAGTGAGGAGATCAGAGTGGTAAAGTAGGTCTGTTTAGCGAAGTGAAGGGCAAAGTTATAGGTCCTTAACATGAATTTGAAGTGTATGAAGTCTTCTGGTGTGCGTGTTTTCCTCCATAAGCGTTCAGCACACCTAGAGCATCGCTGGAGAAATCGGGTTTGCGATGTGAGCCAGGGCTGTTTTATTCTGTGTTTGGAGGTTCTGAGGGTGAGGGGAGCTACTTGGTCAAGGGTGCTTCTAAGAGTGTCATTGAAGTGATGTACAGCCAGATCAGGACAGGAAAAGGAAGAGATTGGGGACAATGATGAGCGTAGGGAGTCTGAAAGTCAGTGGCGTAACTACCGCGGTCGCAGCGGTCGCCAGTGCGACCGGGCCCGGCAGGTCAGGGGCCCGGGCCCGGCAGGCAGGCTCGGACTGGCAGTGCCTCCCCCCGCTCCAGGGCCTCCCCCCCCTTCCCCGCCGCCGCCGCCGCTGCCTTGAATACTCACCCTGCTCCAGCGATGGTCTCGGCGTCTGCACTGCAGCTCGTTCCTGCTTGAGCGGTCACGTGACACCGCTCATTAAGATCATGAATATGCGCATATTCATGATCTTAATGAACGGTGTCACATGACCGCTCAAGCAGGAAGAAGGTGCTGCGCCGGCGCCGCCGTCTGGAGTCGGGACAGAGCGCGAGGGATGTCGGCATGGCCGTGCAGCGGGAAGACAGGTGAGTATGAGGGACGAGGGACGGGGGGACGGGGGAACGGGGGGGGGGGGGGGATGAAGGAGGACATAAGCCGGCGCGCCGAGCAGGAGCGGAGAGCTAAGCCTGCATACAGGGGGGAATATGAGCCATGCAGGGGGGAATATGAGCCATGCAGGGGGGGATATGAGCCATGCAGGGGGGAATATGAGCCATGCAGGGGGGAATATGAGCCATGCAGGGAGGAATATGAGCCATGCAGGGGGGAATATGAGCCATGCAGGGGGGAATATGAGCCATGCAGGGGGGAATATGAGCCATGCAGGGGGGAATATGAGCCATGCATACAGGAGGGGTAATATGAGCTATGTATATGGGATAGGAGGGAGATGAGCCATGCATACAGGAGGGGGGTCATAATACAGTATTGAGCATCATGTGTGGCCGTTATACAGTATGCAGCATCATGTGTGGCCATTATACAGTATGGAGCCTCATGTGTGGTGGCCGTTATACAGTATTGAGCATCATGTGTGGCCATTATTCTATGGGGGTTACATTGAGTTGTATGGCAGGGCTGCAGGGGGGGGGCCCCATTTGGAAGTTCGCACCGGGGCCCCTAACTTTGTAGTTACGCCACTGCTGAAAGTGTAAGAGTAAAATAATCTGCAACCATGTGAAGTTGTGAATTCCAACTGCTTACAAAAAATACATGTGTGACAAATTCATGCTAATTAAATCAAAAACATCTGCGTTTTGACACATGTGCAATCTGACTGTTCTCTTCAGGCGGTTAACAGACTGGCAAGCAACTACCCGATATTCTCACCTTGAAGAAAATTTCAATTGTGTCAGCTATCATGCAACAAAAAGTATTCAGATAAAGGTTTCCCAGTTCAAATTAAAATAGTAAAAAATGCATAAAATCCAGATAAATAAAAAAAAAACAATCCTCAGTATTAAAATTGAAACATCAAGAAGGAAAAGTGGAAGTATGGAAATCACAGGATGGTTAGACGTGTAATTAGTGATTTTCAAATGAAGAAAAAAATGGAGACAAAATGTCCAAAAATTCTTAATTTATTCAGGATTGAGTATGAGTGCCATGTGCAAAAATACAGAGATGTTTTGAAAATGTTTTCACCATTTGCATATCAGTAACACATCTATCCATCCTGTGATCTCTATACTTCCACAACTTTTCTTTCTCAGAACAAACCATACAGCTGCGTTCCCTGTCATCAGCACAATTACAGACAGGTATGTTTTCACACAGTGCGTTTTTTACTGCGGAACCGCAGCGGTATTGCCGCTGCGGTTCCGCAGCAGTTTTCCATGCAGGGTACATAACAATGTAACCCTATGGAAAACAGTCACTGCTGTGCACATGGTCCGTAATTTCGTTTAAAAAGCCGCGCAGAATAGCTGCGGCAAAAAAGAAGGAGCATGTCACTTCTTTTTCCTGAACCGCAGCGGTTCTGCACCCATAGACCTCCATTGTGAGGTCAAAATCGCAGTAAAACCCGCAGATCAAAAATATATCTGCGGGTTTTACTGCGGTTTGATGTGCAGAACCGCTGCAGCAGGAAGTGCGGGGAAGCGGGAGGAAGTGCGTGGGCGGAAGTCCGTGGGCGGCGTGTGTGGTCCTGACTGTATCCCGAAGAGACTGTCATCATGGAGGCATACCGTCGCATGGGGATCGATGTCGGGCGTCTGATTGATCTGGTATGTCTGCGTGTCCGTCCCCATGCGACGATATGCCTCCATTGTGCTAAGTCGCCGTATGGGACTACTACTCCCATCCGGTATTTAGGATGGGAGAGTTGTCCCTGTGTCCGGCGACTTACACAATACTAAAGTTTACACCAAACACAAACACAATACACATACATGACACACACAGTACAGTACATACAACACATAACATAGAGTATATACTCACCATACACCACACTTGTAGGCGAAGCCCTCGATCCTCAAGGAAAAAATCCAAAAATAATAAACCAAATTCATACTCCCTGTCCGCAGAATCCATAAAACGATTGTCCCACGACGATCGGCTGCTCTCCGGCGATACACTGCCAGGAGCGAAGCTCCTAGCAGTGTATCGCGTACTGTCCCGGAGTTCAATGGCGCCGGCGTCTCGGTTAACGGCAGTACAGCTGCGTTGAACTTTCCCACGCAGCACTGCCGTTAAGCGAGAGTGCCGGGGTCAATGACCGCCGGTAAACTCGCTCGCGCATGCGCAGTAACACACCGACAGGAACTATGGCTCCTGTCAGTGTGTTTCTGCAGTCATGGAGAGCAGACACATCTCTGGATGTGTCTGTTCTCCATGGAAGATCTTCGTGGGACCCTCGATGGATTTCTGCGGACAGGGCCAGGGAGTATGAATTTGTTTTTTTGTTTTGCCTTTTTTTCAGGTCGAGGGTCTTCAGGACGGATTAGGCGTTAAATAAAATATGGTCAAAAAGTGGGTGTCTTTATTTCATTAAAATATTTTTTCTAGTCTTTGTGTTTTTTTTTGTTAACCCTCTCATTGGCTTAATAATGGATAGGCGTCTCATTGACGCCTCTCCATTATTAACCGGGCTTAATGCCACCTTACAATAGCAAGGTGGCATTAACCCCTCATTACCCCATATCCCACCGCTACACGGGAGTGGGAAGAGAGGGGCTAAGTGCCGGAATTGGCGCATCTTTTTGATGCGCCTTTTCCGGGGCGGCTGCGGGCTTATATTTGTAGCCAGGGGGGGGGCAAATATCCATGGCCCCTTTCCTAGGCTATGAATATAAGCCCACGGCTGTCTGCGTAGCCTTTCTGGCCTAAAAATATAGGGGGACCCCAACACGTTTTTTTTTTAGGGGCCCCCTATATTTTAGTGCCAGAAAGGCTACGCAGACAGCTGTGGGTTAATATTCATAGCCTGGGAACAGCCACGGGTATTTTAACCCCTTCCCGGGCCTCAAATATTGGCCCACAGCTGTCTGCTTAGCCTTTCTGGCCTAAAAATATAGGGGGACCCCAACACGTTTTTTTTTTTAGGGGCCCCCTATATTGTAGTGCCAGAAATGCTACGCAGACAGCTGTGGGTTAATATTCATAGCCTGGGAACAGCCATGGGTATTTTAACCTCTTCCCAGGCCTCAAATATTGGCCCACGGCTGTCTGCCTAGCCTTTCTGGACTAAAAATATAGGGGGACCCTATGTATTTTTTTAGGGGGTCCACATATATTATAGTAACCCTTTAATAGGATTAATAATGGATAGGCGTCTTATTGACGACTCTCCATTATTAACCGTGCTTAATGCCACCTTACAATAGCAAGCCTAAAGGATCCCTTTAGGGGTAGGGTTAGGGTTAGGATCCCTGTAGGGTTAGGGTTTGGATCCCTTTAGGGTTAGGGTTAGGATCCCTTTAGGGTTAGGGTTAGGATCCCTGTAGGGTTAGGGTTAGGGTTAGGGTTAGGATCCCTTTAGGGGTAGGGTTAGGGTTAGGATCCCTTTAGGGTTAGGGTTAGGATCCCTTTAGGGTTAGGGTTAGAATCCCTGTAGGGTTAGGGTTAGGGTTAGGATCCCTTTAGGGGTAGGGTTAGGGTTAGGATCCCTTTAGGGTTAGGGTTAGGATCCCTTTAGGGTTAGGGTTAGGATCCCTGTAGGGTTAGGGTTAGGGTTAGGATCCCTTTAGGGGTAGGGTTAGGGTTAGGATCACTTTAGGGGTAGGGTTAGGGTTAGGATCCCTGTAGGGTTAGGGTTAGGGTTAGGATCCCTTTAGGGGTAGGGTTAGGATCCCTGTAGGGTTAGGGTTAGGGTTAGGGTTAGGATCCCTTTAGGGGTAGGGTTAGGGTTAGGATCCCTGTAGGGTTAGGGTTAGGGTTAGGATCCCTTTAGGGGTAGGGTTAGGATCCCTGTAGGGTTAGGGTTAGGGTTAGGATCCCTTTAGGGGTAGGGTTAGGGTTAGGATCCCTTTAGGGGTAGGGTTAGGGTTAGGATCCCTGTAGGGATAGGGTTAGGATCCCTTTAGGGGTAGGGTTAGGGTTAGGATCCCTTTAGGGTTAGGGTTAGGATCCCTGTAGGGTTAGGGTTAGGGTTAGGATCCCTTTAGGGGTAGGGTTAGGGTTAGGATCCCTTTAGGGGTAGGGTTAGGGTTAGGATCCCTGTAGGGTTACGGTTAGGGTTAGGATCCCTTTAGGGGTAGGGTTAGGATCCCTGTAGGGTTAGGGTTAGGGTTAGGGTTAGGATCCCTTTAGGGGTAGGGTTAGGGTTAGGATCCCTGTAGGGTTAGGGTTAGGGTTAGGATCCCTTTAGGGGTAGGGTTAGGATCCCTGTAGGGTTAGGGTTAGGGTTAGGATCCCTTTAGGGGTAGGGTTAGGGTTAGGATCCCTTTAGGGGTAGGGTTAGGGTTAGGATCCCTGTAGGGTTAGGGTTAGGATCCCTTTAGGGGTAGGGTTAGGGTTAGGATCCCTTTAGGGTTAGGGTTAGGATCCCTGTAGGGTTAGGGTTAGGGTTAGGGTTAGGATCCCTTTAGGGGTAGGGTTAGGGTTAGGATCCCTTTAGGGTTAGGGTTAGGGTTAGGATCCCTTTAGGGTTAGGGTTAGGATCCCTGTAGGGTTAGGGTTAGGGTTAGGATCCCTTTAGGGGTAGGGTTAGGGTTAGGATCCCTTTAGGGTTAGGGTTAGGATCCCTTTAGGGTTAGGGTTAGGATCCCTGTAGGGTTAGGGTTAGGGTTAGGATCCCTTTAGGGGTAGGGTTAGGGTTAGGATCCCTTTAGGGGTAGGGTTAGGGTTAGGATCCCTTTTGTGGTTGGGTTATGTTTAGGATCCCTTTTGGGGTAGGGTGCTTAGGGTTATGAGCCCTAACCCTACCCTAACTATTTCAGGTTATAGTGTGTTTTTTACTGAATGTTGTTGATTGTCGCACGAACCACTCAGGATTGACGGCGACAGAGCTAGTGGTAAAACAACTGCACACAAACGTTTTTATTGGTGTTTGTGTTTTCAGTTTGTGCTTGTGTTCAATGATTAGGGGTTACTTTGAAATATTTCCAGCAATTGTGTAACATTACTTGGTCGTGCTATAGATTATGAGATGACACTATTGTATTTATTGTAGGTTCGTGATTATCCGGCCTTGTGGGACCCAGCCGATGAATCATACAAGGATAAATACTTCAGGGAACTAGCCTGGACAAAAATAGTGCGCGACCTTATCCCGGATTGGGACAAATATCCAGGGAGTACACAGCAGCAAATCGGTAATTTTAATTAAATTTATTTAGTAAACCTTGAGTAGATTAAAAATATAATTTGTTTAGATCTCACAAAAAATGTTGTTGTATTTTGTAACCTTTTTTTGGTAGATAACGATGTGAGGAAACGTTGGCGCTCCATCAGAGACCGTTTTACAAAGTTCCTCAATGAATGTTCAAAGAGTGGCTCTTCGCCAAGCAAAAGTAAATTCCCCTTTAGTGAAGAGCTGCAGTTTCTTGTGACCAGTAGGACATTGAGAAAGTAAGTTAAAATTCACTCCACATGATTATTTATATATAATATGTTGTGCGAAAAATTAATATTTTTTTTTTCACCAACAGGACGGAAGGAAACATGTCGGTAGCTGATTTGGAGGACAGCGACAAAGAGGATGGAGCAGGCAGTTCCTCTGGAGTGGGAGGGACCATCTCTACCTCCACTCCCACAGCTTCTGCTGAATCAGCATCCACTTCAGCAGCTGCTGCATCAACATCTAGTTCAGCAGCTGCTGAAGCATCTGATTCCGCAGAAGCTGTGAGAGTGGAGAAGAGAGCTGTCTATCCGGTGGCAGCAGAGAAAAAAAAAACAAAAACAAAGAAGAACCAAGATGACCAAACTGTCCAAATAGCTTGTGACACGTTAGATTTATTTAAAAAATCTAGTTCCGATGACCATTGCGACTCATTTGCACAAACTGTCGCAAGAAAAACACGCTCCCTGCCACCGGATAGACAATCTCTTTTCATGTCTATGGTCCAGATGTCCCTCACTGCTCTGGAGGACCCTGCTCCGATTTCTCCCTACAATGAGGTTCTGATGGGGGTGTTGGGACTTTTCAGGCCCCGACACCGAACACCGGAAACAACAGCTACCAGACCCCAGTATTTGGCCCACAGCCAAGGAAGTTCTGGAGACAGAGGCAGTTCGCAGCATATGGGGGGAGCACCATATCAATCTGAGGGATCAAATTTCCTCTATTCTCCCGAATATACATTTCTGAATTGAACGTGGGCAAAAGTTTTCAGTGGCACAGAGTTTTTTTTTGTTTTTTTTTTAGCTCCAGTTGCCTGTTGGTTTTGAAAGGGTTTTTTTTTTTTTTTCTAATTGAAAAATCTTTTGTAAAGATTACAAATAATTTGTGTTCTTTTAAATATATTATATTTCACACAAAATATTCTCTTCTTTATTACAATGCGGACAAGGCCTCTATCCTGGGTTTATGGGCTATCAATTAGTGGTTTATGTGTTGATGTGTTAACAATTGTATACGTCATACTGCTATTATTTTCGTAAAACACCAACAATTTTTTAGACATAAAAAAAAAGATAACAAATTACACCCAAATAGATTTTTTATTTATATTACAACCAATTTTTTCAAACTGTTTTTGGTCACATGAAACAAAAAATTTTTTTTCAAACTTTTGTGTTGGTTGATGGCGTTTCTCATTCTTCGGGATGTTGTCAAAACTGTAATCAGCGATGTCGGCAACATTTTTTGGGGGGTCAGTGTAGATGCATCCTTCTCTGCTGGTCAGGCTGCTCAACACCAGCACAGGAGTATTGCCAGTGCACGGCACCTTCAGGACTCATAAAGTAGTCAGTGAAGGATTCTCTCACACGCACACCAGAGTTGGACGGCCTACCCAGACCCCCGTTGACCACTGGATTAAATACTGGCTGCTGGTACTCCACATCAACGTCAGTGTTGTACTCACGAGCATAGTTGTGGAGTACACAGCAAGCCTTTATCACAGCATCAACGGTGTCTGTGTCCAACTGAATGGCAGTGTGAAAGATCCTCCACTGACTAGTCATGATCCCAAAGGTGCATTCCACATATCTGCGTGCACGACTCAGCCGATAATTAAAAATCCTACGTCGGGCATCCAGTCCCCTTCGTGGGTATGGGCGCAGCAGGGTTGTCGTTAAGGGAAACGCCTCATCCGATACCATCACGAAGGGCACTGGATGTGTGGAACCCGGCAAAGGTCGTGGGGCTGGGAGCGTGCCGCCATCTCGAAGAATTTGCATCCCAATCTGTGACGTTCGCAACACCCGAGAATCCCCAGTACTACCATAGGCACCAACGTCAATGGCAACAAATTTGTAATGGGCATCAGCCACCGCCATCAGGACCACTGAAAAATACTTCTTATAATTAAAGAAGCGTGATCCTGATCGTGGTGGCTGCTGAACCCGAACATGTTTACCATCGACTGCACCTATGCAGTTTGGGAAATTGGCCACAGACTGAAAGCCTGCTGCAACCTGCAGCCAAGTCTCCTCGGTTGGGGAAGGCATCACTATAGGCTGCAACTTCTGCCAGATGACGGTACATGTACACCTCACAATGTTAGAGATGGTAGATTTACCAACTCTAAATTGGAGGTGCAGGGATGTATAGCTCTCTCCTGTGGCCAAAAATCTGGAAAGAAACAAAAAAGAAAATTAGAAATGTCACACAAAAAGGTAATTACAACATGTCACAAGTTAAGGCCGCTATTATATGCGTCCAGCACCATTCAATAATGCTGGCATTAACACCCAGCACAACACAAAGGGTGTTAAAAACATTAATAAGGCATGATGGGACTTGTGCACACACGCATGCGAGATATGACCGAGTGTTGCATGGTAATCCCCGGACCTGCTGCATGCACTCCGTTGTGGAGCGTGCGGCTCCATGTATTGGTATGTGGGTGCAGACTCCGCTCCAGAGTGCAGGCGGCAGGGCCGGGGTTTACCATGCAACACTCAGCCTTATATCTCACGTGTGTGTGTGTGTGTGTGTGTGTGTGTGTGTGTGTGTGTGTATGTATGTGTGCCCCCTGTCCAACAAGAGGACTGGGTGGGTTTAATCACACATACTGGACACAGACACAAGTAAAATAAAGACCTAACAACATTCCCCCCCAAAAATTGTTACTTACCGCAAGGTGATGAGCAGCCTTTCATCAGCAGAGATGGACTTCCTCATCACCGTGTCTTGCAGTGTTAAATGGGGTGCCAGGATGGTAAGCAGTCTGTCAAAGGCAATAATTGGTAACCGACAAAACGATATAAATTTTTCAGGATATCTGAAAATTGCAAAAGAACAACAAAAAAGGGTTACTTCACAAGTATTGCTTGCAAAAAAAGGTAAATTAGTCATTCTATATATTTCTACTTACCTCCTCAAATCATTGTACAGCACATGAAAGTGCCCCTTCTCAGTTCGGTCTTCTACAAGCGGGTGCACCCACATTCGTTTCTGCACACGTCTTCTCTGCCGCCGCTAAATAGAAAAATAAAATTTTTTTTTGTAAACACAACAATTTGAAAAATATATCAAACATGCCTGGAAAACAATGCCGATTATGTAAGGGTACGTGTCCACATTCAGGAAGGCCCACCCCATTCTGGGACGCAATGATGCCAGATGTGTTCATTGTACAAATCCAGCATCATCACACCCGACGCATAGGGCCCTGTTTTATTCATTGCGGAGCCGCAGTTTCACAACAAGGAACACGGACATGCTGTGATCATAAAAGACGCGCAGCATGTCCGGAGTCGCAGGGCTGACAGATGACACACAGTGGACACGTGATTTCATGACATCACCTCCAGTATGCTGTTACATGTGGACGCTGCATGTTTGGCGCTGCGGCCACACGCAGCGCCAAACATACAGCGTTTCCAGAACGTGGACATGTACCCATAACCCAATATATAAAACAAACAGACATCTGCTTACCTGACGTGCATGTCGATTCAGAATTAGAAGCATCAACCCCAGGATCGCAATCCGGTGTGGCGTGCGGAGCTGGATCCGTGGGCTGTCATCTGGACGACGCTCAGCACGTCCACTCATTTTGATGTGTAAGTTCCAAAATGGAGGATGGAAGAAGAAAAGGGTTGGACAAGGAAATGACATCATTTCCCCCCCCCCCCCCCCCACTGCAGTAAACTTTATTTCTGTCAAACACAGACAATCTGCAGACAAAACTGCATCAAAAAACGCACTAAAAAAACGCACTAAAAAACGCATCAAAAAACGCATCAAAAACGCACCAAAAACGCACCAAAAAACGCACCTGCGTTTTCTGCAGAGACCTGCGTTTTCAGTCAGGAAAAAAAAAGGATGGAAATCCTGAACGTGTGAACATAGCCTTACTCTGAAATGCTGCAGTCAGAGACAATGTATCTAGAATCAAACAATATGTCCAAAAACTAACACATAGTAGGGGACATATAGCAATAACCACTGTTATCAATGTGTTTGTATAAAAATAACAATTTATTGAAAAAATATTAAAAAAACACGTATGAATATAATTCACACAATTCAACAAGGTGCCTTTTCGTGTGAGGGAAGCAGTATCAGTCACTGCAGATGTAATAACAACAAGTGTCCAAATAGTTTTAGCTGGATAATATCCAATCATAAACAACAGGTTTATCCACCATTTAAATATATGGGTTGAATAGCAACACTACCTGGTCTAAATTCAGGTAAAATGCCAGAGAAACAAAGGTACAAGTGCCTATGTTGAATAAACAATATAAACAATAACGTAATGTAGTGCAGGTAAAAATTTATAAAAAACGGCAGATTTACCTATAGCGGTGAATGTTCAAGTGTGGAATCCAGCTTGTTAATGCGGAGCTAATGTTTCCCTCCACCCCAACGCACGTTTCGTGTATTCTTCTTCACCCCATTTCCTATTATCTGCTTTACGTAGCATCGTCAATCTTCCTTTTATATGGTTAGGATAATAAGTTTAACAGCAATTTTTCATTTTTTTTCAAAGAAATTTATAAAACCTCTTTTATTTCTACTTTTCAATTTCAAATTTGGCAATAGGAGAAATACTACTGTCCGGGCACAAGGCAGGCTTGTAAGGGAAAGAACGCTATTTGGTTTTTGGAGAGCAAATATGGTTGGAATAGATTATGAGCACTAAATTGCAATGGCGGAGGGGATCCTGAGGTCCAAAAACAGCAAAACACCCCCCTCCCAAAGTCACCCTATTGGAAAATTACACCTCTCAAGGAATTTACTAGGGTTGCAGTAAGCATTTTGAACTCATAGGTGTCATTGGATGTTTGAAAACAAAATACATTTTTTTCTTTTAAGATGTTGATTTAGCTTCAAATTTTTCATTTTCAAATGGGGAAAATAGAAGAAAGTGGATCCCACAATTAGTAACGCAATTTGCACCAAATGTAGCCACACCCCATGCGTAGTCAAAACTATTGTTTGGCCACATTGCAGGAATCGGAAGGGAAGAAATGCGATTTTAATTTTGGAACACGAATAGTTTGTGTCATTTGCAGGGCACCTGATGTTCCAGAACAGTAGGAATCTACCAAAAGTAACAGGACATTGTAGTGCCCAAAACATTGTAGTGCCCAGCATATTGTAGTGCACAGGACATTGTAACATTGTAGTGCCCAGGACATTGTAGTGCCCGTACATTATGCCCAACTTGTGCTTTTGGGCCCCTTTCCCCAGTAAATTATGCCAAACGTGATTATAATAATAATATAATAATAATTTTTATTTATATAGCGCCAACATATTCCGCAGCGCTTTACAAATTATAGAGGGGACTTGTACAGACAATAGACATTACAGCATAACAGAGATCACAGTTCAAAATAGATACCAAGAGGAATGAGGGCCCTGCTCGCAAGCTTACAAACTATGAGGAAAAGGGGAGACACGAGAGGTGGATGGTAACAATTGCTTTAGTTATTCGGACCGGCCATAGTGTAAGGCTCGGGTGTTCATGTAAAGCTGCATGAACCAGTTAACTGCCTAAGTATGTAGCAGTACAGACACAGAGGGCTATTAACTGCATAAAGTGAATGAGAACAAGATGCGAGGAACCTGATTGTTTTTTTGTTTTTTTTTTAAATAGGCCACACAGGGATCGTTAGGTTAATGCATTGAGGCGGTAGGCCAGTCTGAACAAATGAGTTTTTAGGGTACGCTTAAAACTGTGGGGATTGGGGATTAATCGTATTAACCTAGGTAGTGCATTCCAAAGAATCGGCGCAGCACGTGTAAAGTCTTGGAGACGGGAGTGGGAGGTTCTGATTATTGAGGATGCTAACCTGAGGTTATTAGCGGAGCGGAGGGCACGGGTAGGGTGGTAGACTGATACCAGGGAGGAGATGTAGGGTGGTGCTGAGCCATGGAGTGCTTTGTGGATGAGGGTAGTAGTTTTGTACTGGATTCTGGAGTGGATGGGTAGCCAGTGTAATGACTGGCACAAGGTAGAGGCATCGGTGTAACGGTTGGTGAGGAATATGATCCTGGCAGCAGCATTCAGGACAGATTGGAGCGGGGAGAGTTTGGTAAGAGGGAGGCCGATTAGTAGAGAGTTACAATAGTCCAGACGAGAATGAATAAGTGAAACAGTAAGAGTTTTTGCAGAGTCGAAAGTAAGAAAAGGGCGAATTCTAGAAATGTTTTTGAGATGCAGGTAAGAAGAGCGAGCCAGTGATCGGATGTGGGGGGTGAATGAAAGGTCAGAATCAAGAATTACTCCAAGGCAGCGGGCATGTTGCTTTGGAGTAATGGTGGAACCGCACACGGAGATGGCAATGTCAGGCAAAGGTAGGTTAATAGAGGGAGAAAACACGAGGAGTTCAGTTTTTGACAGGTTTAGTTTCAGATAGAGGGAGGACATGATGTTAGAGACAGTGGTAAGACAATCACTGGTGTTTTCTAAAAAGGTCGGCGTGACAACAGGAGAAGAGGTGTATAATTGGGTGTCGTCAGCATAGAGATGGTACTGGAAACCAAATCTACTGATTGTTTGTCCAATAGGGGCAGTATTATAGACATTATAGATTTATATAATTTATATTTTTTTTAAAGTTTTGTTACTTTTGCACACTAAAAATGCTTAAAAAAAAAAAAGTTGAATAACAAAATAAAAATTATTTTGCATTGCTATACTCTGATAGATCCTTTTTTTTATTTTTATGCTTTTTAGAGCTGTGTGAGGGATTGTTTTTCGTGGGATGAATTGGTGTTTTCAGTGATACCATTTTTTTTATTACATCTGAATTTTTGATTGCTTTTTATGTTTCTTTGTGTGGTAGTTTGATGAGTTAGCTGCATTTTTGGATCTTATTTTAAATGTATCTTTTGTTTCACCATATGTGTTAAATTATGTGACAGTTTTATAGCTTGGGTCACTCTGGGCGCGGTTGGATAAAATTATATATACTTAGTTTCATCTTTTTGTTTTTATTTGTGACTTATTTTTTAATAGCGAAATATTTTGTTTTTAATTTTTCTTTCTTTTTTTTTAACATTTTTGCTAATTTTACTGACCTTTAAATTTTTATTTTTACTCAGTACCACTATCGAACTTAGGAGGAAGATGTTTGTAGAGTTTTTTCACACTGCTGCAGGAAAGATATATATCTTGGTACTAAATATTTTTCACACTGCTGAAGATTGAAGAGATCCAGTACTAATAATTATTCACAATGTGGTTTTTTTTTTACACGTTTTGGATTATATCACACTTCTTCAGGAATAACCACATACAAAACACATTGCTACATAGGACAGCTTGTAAAGTGATGAATTTCAAATAAAGGTGCTACAGAGACACATGATGGCACCCAATTTCTCAAAGTTCACAGTGTAGTTATTCCTATAAAATTATTTTAAAATTATGATATATAGTATAAAAAGTGTACACCTGAAGTTATACATTGGATGCTTTGCAAGTATAGACCACACATCGGTGTACTCAGGAGAAATTACACAACAAATTGTATGGTTCAATTTCTTCTGTTAACCTTCTAAAAATGAAAAATTTGGGGCTGAAGCAACATTTTTTGTGGGAATAATGTATTTATTCCTTTTTAAAGCTTATCATTATAAACCCCTGGGGGTTCAAGGTGCTCACTATACAGCTAGATAAATTCCTTGAGGGGTGCAGTTTCCATAACAGGGTGATTTGTGTGGGGCTTCCACTTTTCAGGCACCTCGGGGCTCTACAAAAACGACAAGGTATCGTCTATTGATTGCAGCCAATTTTGCAATCCAAAAGTCAAATGGTACTCCTTCTGAGCCCTGCCGTGCACCCAAACCGTAGTTTTTCACCACATATGTACTCAGTAGAACGTGCACAACAAATTGTATGATCTATTTTACTTCTGTTAACCCGAAAATGCCAAATTTGGGGCTAAAGTAACATTTTTGTGGAAAAAAGTACATTTTTCCTTTTTTTTCTTCCACATTGCTTTAACCCCTCCACGTCCTAGGACTTATCCATACGTCCAGATAGGTAAATGCTTACCGACTTTGGACAAATGGATATGTCCAGGCGATTTTGTACACACAGGAGCTGTGTGCACGCGATTGCCGCCGGGTGATCAGCTGACACCTGGCATTCACTGCCAGGAGCGGTGCCCACTCTGCCTTCCAATCTGCGCCCCCATTAGTTCATCGTAAGGGCCCAATCGTTGCCATGGTGACTGACATCCGGGTCACAAGGCTCTAGCAAGTTAGTAAGATCATGCACAATGCAACACTGACAGTTGCAAACCATAGCAAAGAATTGCAATGCTTTATAACTGGGATCAGAGTGCTGAAAGTCAAAGTCCCATATCAGGATAAAGTAAAAAAGTAAAAAAAAGTTGTAAAAATATATATTTTTTCACAAAATAATACAAAAATAAATAAAAATATATTGTACCCAAAAATAATATTTTTAGAAAAACAAAACAAAATACACCTATTTGGTATCACCGCATCTGGAAAGACCCACCCTATAAAAATGTCACATTAGTTAACTCCTTCAGTGAACATCGTAAAATAAAAAAGGAGACGAAAAAGTGAAATAAAATGCCATCAAAAGATTAAAAAGACGAATGTAAAGAAAAATGGTATAGTTGAAAACGTCATCTTGTCTTGCAAGAAGCAAGATGCCATACAGTTCCATAAGCGAAAAAATTAAAAAGTTATAGCTCTTAGAATAAAGCGATGCAAAAAAATATTTTTTTCTATAAAATAGTTTTTATTATGTAAAAGAGCCAAAACATAAAAAAACTATATAAATGTGGTATCGCTGTAATAGTACTGACCAAAAGAATAAAGCTTACCACATGCAAAAGGGCAGAAAATAAAAAACAAATTCCTGAATTGCTGGTTTTTGTTCAGTCTACTTTCCAAAAATCAGAATAGAAAGTGATCAAAATGCAAAAACTATGTTTTGCCAAAAAAGCAAGCGTCTTTTAGTGTGTGACAGCTGCCAAACATAAAAATCTGGTATCTCTGTAGTCACGCCGACTTGAAGAGTAAAGTCACCTAATCACTTATACCGCACGTGGAAGGGCATACAAAAAAAATAAAACCAATAATTCACATGCTGTTGATTTGTTCATTCTGCCTCCCATAGATCGCAGCAAGGCTTGGCACACATTTATTCTGCGCTCTGCGCTCAGCGCTTGCACAGGGGTTTCCATGTAAATCACTGAAACATGTAAATCAGCCAGAACCGCTGATGGAAGATTCCCTATAATGAGGCAGATGTAGGCATTGTTTACGCTGTCCAGCTTGTGATCCAGCGGTGTCGTCTCCTTAGGCGTGCATAAATGTGCCATCATCCACATTTTTGTGCACTTCTGAAAAGAAGGACACCACTGAACAGAGGCCAGACAGAGTCCAGAGTAATTCTGCTGCCTCATTATAGTGAATGGATACTTTAGAGGTTTCATTTGAATCATGTCATGTTGGAAATTTAGATGCATAATGCAGACAATTTGCATAATTAGCATATTTCCCAGAGGAGCATTGCGGCTTTAAGTCAAGGCTCGTTAAAGGGTCGACATTGACTTGTAGGATTGCTACCTTCCAATAGGTGGCACTAGAGTTCTAGTTCTCTTCCTCTCTGAAAAGACAATTTGCATAATTAGCATATTTCCCAGAGGAGCATTGCAGCTTTAAGTCTCCTCATCTCAGCATGCTTAGCATGTCAATCTCTGCAAGAAGAAACAATACTTCTTGGAGATTTAGATGGAAACCCTGATATAAGTACTAAGTGTAGAACGCTGTTAGGGCTAGCGGAACGCACCAAATAATAAGACAGATAGAGTATGGTGCGTTCGCAGCCCGGGGTCCACCGTGCAGAGATGGAACCTGCTGCCAAGTAATGACGGACTATATGGCGGTACTCATAAGTATACACACGTGGGTTAAACTTCACCCAGCGTGAAAGAAGCGATCCTGTTGCGTCACAGGATCGCGGTACCGCACATAGAGCGCGAGCAAGTAGTCAGCGAACTCAACCCCAACTAGGATTGAAGTCCGATTAGACCCTTGCTGGCACAACACCGCAACTGGGTGTGTAAAGAAGCCAAACAACAATATTAAGGCACAAGAGTGCATGCGGTGCCGCACTGACGAACGCCACTAACCACCCAGGCTTGGGTAAGGAAAGCACAGAGGAAGTGCACGGCGCCGTACTGGCGGTCACAGCAACTGGACGCTGTAATGTGTTATTCGTGCTGTAGGATAAGTCGGGCGCTAGAAAGCAACCATACACCTTCCGCGAACAGACTTTCAATAGGGAAGGGGTATCCAAGGACGACTTGCACTCACAACAAACACACGTATGCAAATGTACACTAGCGCATGGCCGTGCGGTCATGCGCAGTTTATATAGTTGCAGCACAGGAAGTGGCCACAGAAACTTTGCCCTTCCAAGACCTGCCAAGAGGACCAATGGAATGTGCTGCAGAGCCTGAGCACATGACCCTCGATCTCCAACGGGAGATCTTGCCCTGGGCATGCTCAGTGTGTGCAGACAAGGACTTAGTCCCAGAGAAGTCCGCTCGCTGCTGACCAGCACTGGCTTTAATGGCAGAAGCTGAAGAAGCAGCAGTAACTCTCTGTACAGAGTGAGACTGAGCAAGACGCTGGGACCGACGTCCTTGCTGAGCAGACTCCACTGCGGCTGGATAAGAATGGGAGACCGCAGCGGAGATGGCTCGAGATTCCCCCTGTGCAGAAGCGGGAACTCGAGACCTAACATTACCCCCCTCCTAGGGCCCCCCCCTCCTTGGGCCTCGCTACGCTCGAAGGCAGCAATGAGCTGTGGGGCCCGAATGTTTTCAGCAGGCTCCCATGACCTGTCCTCTGGGCCATAACCCTTCCAATCCACCAGATAGAACTTTTTGCCGCGTACCACCTTGCACCCCAAAATAGCGTTCACCTCGTAATCGTCCGTAGACGAACCCGATGTCCCGGCAGATGACTCGGAAAACCGGGACATGTATACGGGTTTCAAGAGGGACACATGAAAGGTGTCGGTGATACCCAAGCGTGGAGGAAGAGCCAAACGGTAGACCACAGGATTAACCCGTTCGAGAACCTTGAAGGGACCCAAGTAGCGAGGAGCAAACTTAGTGGACTCAACTCGCAGCCTGATGTTACGGGCGGAGAGCCACACCAAGTCGCCAGGAGCAAAGGTCGGAGCGGGGCGCCGATGAACATCGGCGGAGGACATCATTCTCTCCTTGGAGGCCCGAATGGCATCCTGCGTGCGGTCCCAAATGTCCCGTGCCTCCACAGCCCAGTCTGCCACCCTGGAGTCAGCAGAAGACACAGGCATGGGCACAGGAACACGCGGATGCTGGCCGTAATTTAGGAGGAATGGAGTCTGACCGGTGGAGTCGGCTACGGCATTGTTAAGTGCAAACTCTGCCCACGGTAGCAAGGATGCCCAGTCATCCTGCCTGGCAGAAACAAAATGTCGTAAATATGTGCCAAAGGTCTGGTTGGCCCTCTCTACCAACCCATTCGTCTCGGGATGATATGCCGAAGAGAGATTCAACTCAATACTGAGTAGACGACAAAGCTCTCTCCAGAATCGAGACGCAAACTGGGGACCCCGGTCACTAACAATTTTGTCTGGCATACCGTGTAGGCGAAAGATATGCTTGACGAACAAGACAGCCAACGCCCGTGCAGAAGGTAGCCGTGGAAGAGGCACCAAGTGCACCATTTTGGAAAAATGGTCGGTGATCACCCAGATAATGGTGCAGTTACGAGACTTGGGTAAGCCCACCACAAAGTCCATCCCGACCATCTCCCAGGGCCTGTCCGCCACCGGCAGAGGATAAAGCAAACCAGCTGGCCGTTGCCGAGGAGTCTTGTTCTTGGCGCAAGAGACACACGCCCGAACATACTCTGCGACATCATGAGCCATATGCGGCCACCAGTATGTCCTCGCCAGTAACTCAGATGTCCTTTTGGTACCAAAATGTCCACCCACCCTGGACGAGTGTGCCCAAGAGAGAACCTCCGGTCGCAAACTGGATGGTACAAAAGTCTTGCCCGGAGGCACAGACTCTAGCGAAACCGGGGCCACAGTTCTCAAGCTCTCGGTGGGGACAATAAGCCGAGGCTCCTCCTCCTCCTCTGCAGATGACACAACGGAGCGAGAGAGGGCGTCGGCCCGAATGTTCTTCTCCCCAGAAAGAAAATGGAGGGTGAAATGAAACCGGGAGAAGAATAAGGACCATCTGGCCTGGCGAGAATTCAACCGCTGGGCTGTCTGCAGGTACACCAAATTTTTATGGTCTGTGAAGACTTGGAAGGGAAAACGTGCTCCCTCCAAGAGATGTCTCCACTCCGAGAAAGCCAACTTCATGGCTAGCAACTCCCTGTCCCCGATGGAATAATTGCTCTCTGCTGGTGAGAAGGTCTTGGAGAAAAAGAAGCAAGGATGCTTCCGACCTTGAGCATCCTTTTGGAAGAGGACTGCTCCAGCACCAACAGAAGAGGCATCCACCTCCATGATAAATGGCTTATCAACATCGGGGCGATGTAGGATGGGAGCGCTAGCGAAGTGTGACTTTATAGAGTTAAAGGCCTTGGAGACCTCCTCAGACCACAATTTGGGATTCGCCCCCTTCTTGGTGAGGGCAACCAAGGGAGCTACCAAAGTTGAGAAGTGCGGAATGAACTGGCGATAATAATTAATGAACCCCATAAAGCGCTGCACCGCTTTAAGAGAATGGGGTTCCTGCCAGTCCATCACAGCCTGTAGTTTGGCAGGATCCATAGCCAATCCCTGGGCAGAGATGATGTAGCCTAGGAAAGGTAAGGACTCCTGCTCAAACATACACTTCTCCAACTTGGCATAGAGGGAGTTTGCCCGTAGGAGGTCGAAGACTTTGCAAACATCTCTCCGGTGGGAGTCAATATCTGGAGAGTAGATGAGAATATCATCCAGATAGACTACGACCGAGGTGGAAAGCATATCCCGGAAGATATCGTTCACAAAGTCTTGGAAAACGGCTGGGGCATTACAGAGCCCGAAGGGCATCACCAGATATTCATAGTGCCCTGTTGTGAATTCTGTGGCTGAACTCACTCCTGTGGTCACAAGTGGTACTGCAGCTTCTGAGCTTCCTCCCTCAGGTGTTCTGGTGAGCTCGTTAACTGCTTCATTACTTAACTCCGCCTGATGCTGCTATCCTTGCTCCTTGTCAATGTTTCAGTGTTGGATCTGAGCTTCTCCTGATTGTTCCTGTGACCTGCTGCTCTGTACAGCTAAGTGCTTTTTGTTTTTTTGTTGCTTTTTTTCTGTCCAGCTTGTCTTTTGTTTTGCTGGAAGCTCTGAGACGCAAAGGGTGTACCGCCGTGCCGTTAGTTCGGCACGGTGGGTTTTTTTTGCCCCCTTTGCGTGGTTTTGCTTTAGGGTTTTTTGTAGACTGCAAAGTTCGCTTTACTGGCCTCGCTCTGTCCTAGAATATCGGGCCCCACTTTGCTGAATCTATTTCATCCCTACGTTTTGTCTTTTCATCTTACTCACAGTCATTATATGTGGGGGGCTGCCTTTTCCTTTGGGAAATTTCTCTGGGCAAGTCAGGCCTATTTTTCTATCTTCAGGCTAGCTAGTTTCTTAGGCTGTGCCGAGTTGCCTAGGTAGTTGTTAGGCGCAATCCACAGCCGCTTTTAGTTGTGTTTAGGATAGGATCAGGTGTGCAGTCTACAGAGTTTCCACGTCTCAGAGCTCGTTCTTGTATTTTTGGGTATTTGTCAGATCACTGTGTGCGCTCTGATCGCTAAGCACACTGTGTTTCTGGATTGCCTTCATAACACCTGTCATTAGCAAACATAACAGTACAAGGAGCCCAAACTAATGATTCTCAATAGAGGGAAAGAAAAAGTTCTGACATCATTTTTTTTTTTTTTTCTGCTCTGTGTTCACTTTTTTTTTTTTCCCCTAGACATTTGGGTGATTCTGGACACAGGTGTGGACATGGATATTCAGGGTCTGTGCTCTTCAATGGATAATCTCGTTATAAATGTACAAAAAATTCAAGATACTATTGATCAGAAATCTATGTTAGAACCAAGAATTCCTATTCCTGATTTGTTTTTTGGAGATAGAACTAAGTTTCTAAGTTTCAAAAATAATTGTAAGCTATTTCTGGCCTTGAAACCTCATTCTTCTGGTAATCCTATTCAACAGGTTTTGATTATTATTTCTTTTTTGCGCGGCGACCCTCAAGACTGGGCATTTTCTCTTGCGCCAGGAGACCCTGCATTGAGTAGTGTCGATGCGTTTTTCCTGGCGCTCGGATTGCTGTACGATGAGCCTAATTCAGTGGATCAGGCTGAGAAAAATTTGCTGGCTTTGTGCCAGGGTCAGGATGATATAGAAGTATATTGTCAGAAATTTAGGAAATGGTCAGTACTCACTCAGTGGAATGAATCTGCGCTGGCAGCTTTGTTCAGAAAGGGTCTCTCTGAGGCTCTTAAGGATGTCATGGTGGGATTTCCTATGCCTGCTGGTTTGAATGAGTCTTTGTCTTTGGCCATTCAGATCGGTCGACGCTCGCGCGAGCGTAAATCTGTGCACCATTTGGCGGTACTGCCTGAGGTTAAACCTGAGCCTATGCAGTGCGATAGGACTATGACTAGAGTTGAACGGCAGGAATACAGACGTCTGAATGGTCTGTGTTTCTACTGTGGTGATTCCACTCATGCTATTTCTGATTGTCCTAAGCGCACTAAGCGGTCCGCTAGGTCTGCCGTCATTGGTACTGTACAGTCCAAATTCCTTCTGTCCATTACCTTGATATGCTCTTTGTCGTCGTTTTCTGTCATGGCGTTTGTGGATTCGGGCGCTGCCCTGAATCTGATGGATTTGGATTATGCTAAACGTTGTGGGTTTTTCTTGGAGCCTTTGCGGTGTCCTATTCCATTGAGAGGAATTGATGCTACACCTTTGGCCAAGAATAAACCTCAATACTGGGCCCAGCTGACCATGTGCATGGCTCCTGCACATCAGGAAGTTATTCGCTTTCTGGTGTTGCATAATCTGCATGATGTGGTCGTGTTGGGGTTGCCATGGCTACAAACCCATAATCCAGTATTGGATTGGAATTCCATGTCGGTATCCAGCTGGGGTTGTCAGGGGGTACATGGTGATGTTCCATTTTTGTCGATTTCGTCATCCACCCCTTCTGAGGTCCCAGAGTTCTTGTCTGATTATCAGGATGTATTTGAAGAGCCCAAGTCCGATGCTCTACCTCCGCATAGGGATTGTGATTGTGCTATCAATTTGATTCCTGGTAGTAAATTCCCTAAAGGTCGATTATTTAATTTATCCGTGCCCGAACACGCCGCTATGCGCAGTTATGTGAAGGAATCCCTGGAGAAGGGACATATTCGCCCATCGTCATCACCACTGGGAGCAGGGTTCTTCTTTGTAGCCAAGAAGGATGGTTCGCTGAGACCGTGTATTGATTACCGCCTTCTTAATAAGATCACTGTTAAATTTCAGTATCCCTTGCCATTGTTATCTGACTTGTTTGCTCGGATTAAGGGGGCTAGTTGGTTCACTAAGATAGATCTTCGTGGTGCGTATAATCTGGTGAGAATCAGGCAAGGAGATGAATGGAAAACTGCATTCAATACGCCCGAGGGTCATTTTGAGTATCTAGTGATGCCGTTCGGACTTGCCAATGCTCCATCTGTGTTTCAGTCTTTTATGCATGACATCTTCCGTGAGTATCTGGATAAATTCCTGATTGTTTACTTGGATGACATTTTGATCTTCTCAGATGATTGGGAGTCTCATGTGAAGCAGGTCAGAATGGTTTTTCAGGTCCTGCATGCTAACTCTTTGTTTGTGAAGGGATCAAAGTGTCTCTTCGGTGTGCAGAAAGTTTCATTTTTGGGGTTCATCTTTACCCCTTCTACTATCGAGATGGATCCAGTTAAGGTCCAAGCCATCCAGGATTGGATTCAGCCGACATCTCTGAAAAGTCTGCAAAAGTTCCTGGGCTTTGCTAATTTTTATCGTCGCTTCATCTGTAATTTTTCTAGCATTGCCAAACCATTGACCGATTTGACCAAGAAGGGTGCTGATTTGGTTAATTGGTCTTCTGCTGCTGTGGAAGCTTTTCAGGAGTTGAAGCGTCGTTTTTGTTCTGCCCCTGTGTTGTGTCAGCCAGATGTTTCTCTTCCGTTCCAGGTCGAGGTTGATGCTTCTGAGATTGGAGCAGGGGCGGTTTTGTCACAGAGAGGTTCTGATTGCTCAGTGATGAAACCATGCGCTTTCTTTTCCAGGAAGTTTTCGCCCGCTGAGCGTAATTATGATGTGGGCAATCGAGAGTTGCTGGCCATGAAGTGGGCATTCGAGGAGTGGCGTCATTGGCTTGAAGGAGCTAAGCATCGCGTGGTGGTATTGACTGATCATAAGAACTTGACTTATCTCGAGTCTGCCAAGCGCTTGAATCCTAGACAGGCCCGTTGGTCGTTATTTTTTGCCCGCTTCGACTTTGTGATTTCGTACCTTCCGGGCTCTAAAAATGTGAAGGCGGATGCTCTGTCTAGGAGTTTTGTGCCCGACTCTCCGGGTTTATCTGAGCCAGCGGGTATCCTCAAGGAAGGAGTCATTGTGTCTGCCATCTCCCCTGATTTGCGGCGGGTGCTGCAAAAATTTCAGGCGAATAAACCTGATCGTTGTCCAGCAGAGAAACTGTTCGTCCCTGATAGGTGGACTATTAAACTTATCTCTGAACTTCATTGTTCGGTGTTGGCTGGTCATCCTGGAATCTTTGGTACCAGAGAGTTAGTGGCTAGATCCTTCTGGTGGCCATCTCTGTCACGGGATGTACGTACTTTTGTGCAGTCCTGTGGGATTTGTGCTAGGGCTAAGCCCTGCTGTTCTCGTGCCAGTGGGTTGCTTTTGCCCTTGCCGGTCCCAAAGAGGCCTTGGACACATATTTCGATGGATTTCATTTCTGACCTTCCCGTTTCTCAAAAGATGTCAGTCATTTGGGTGGTCTGTGATCGCTTTTCTAAAATGGTCCATCTGGTGCCCTTGGCTAAATTGCCTTCCTCCTCTGATTTGGTACCTTTGTTCTTTCAGCATGTGGTTCGGTTGCATGGCATTCCTGAGAATATTGTTTCTGACAGAGGTTCCCAGTTTGTTTCAAGGTTTTGGCGAGCCTTTTGTGGTAGGATGGGCATTGACCTATCCTTTTCCTCGGCTTTCCATCCTCAGACTAATGGCCAGACCGAACGAACCAATCAGACCTTGGAAACATATCTGAGATGTTTTGTTTCTGCAGACCAGGATGATTGGGTGTCCTTTTTGCCGTTGGCTGAGTTCGCCCTTAATAATCGGGCCAGCTCGGCTACCTTGGTTTCTCCATTTTTTTGCAATTCTGGGTTCCATCCTCGTTTCTCTTCAGGACAGGTTGAGTCTTCGGACTGTCCTGGTGTGGATTCTGTGGTGGATAGGTTGCAGCAGATCTGGACTCAGGTAGTGGACAATTTGATCTTGTCCCAGGAGAAAGCTCAACTTTTCGCTAATCGCAGACGCCGTGTGGGTCCCCGACTTCGTGTTGGGGATCTGGTTTGGTTATCTTCTCGTCATATTCCTATGAAGGTTTCCTCTCCTAAATTTAAACCTCGTTTTATTGGTCCGTATAGGATTTCTGAGGTTCTCAATCCTGTGTCTTTTCGTTTGACCCTCCCAGACTCCTTTTCCATACATAATGTATTCCATAGGTCGTTGTTGCGGAGATACGTGGCACCTATGGTTCCATCTGTTGAGCCTCCTGCCCCGGTTTTGGTGGAGGGGGAATTGGAGTATATTGTGGAGAAGATTTTGGATTCTCGTGTTTCTAGACGGAAACTCCAGTATCTGGTTAAATGGAAGGGTTATGCTCAGGAAGATAATTCCTGGGTTTTTGCCTCTGATGTTCATGCTTCCGATCTTGTTCGTGCCTTTCATGCGGCTCATCCTGGTCGGCCTGGGGGCTCTGGTGAGGGTTCGGTGACCCCTCCTCAAGGGGGGGGTACTGTTGTGAATTCTGTGGCTGAATTCACTCCTGTGGTCACAAGTGGTACTGCAGCTTCTGAGCTTCCTCCCTCAGGTGTTCTGGTGAGCTCGTTAACTGCTTCATTACTTAACTCCGCCTGATGCTGCTATCCTTGCTCCTTGTCAATGTTTCAGTGTTGGATCTGAGCTTCTCCTGATTGTTCCTGTGACCTGCTGCTCTGTATAGCTAAGTGCTTTTTGTTTTTTTGTTGCTTTTTTTCTGTCCAGCTTGTCTTTTGTTTTGCTGGAAGCTCTGAGACGCAAAGGGTGTACCGCTGTGCCGTTAGTTCGGCACGGTGGTTTTTTTTTGCCCCCTTTGCGTGGTTTTGCTTTAGGGTTTTTTGTAGACTGCAAAGTTCGCTTTACTGGCCTCGCTCTGTCCTAGAATATCGGGCCCCACTTTGCTGAATCTATTTCATCCCTACGTTTTGTCTTTTCATCTTACTCACAGTCATTATATGTGGGGGGCTGCCTTTTCCTTTGGGGAATTTCTCTGGGCAAGTCAGGCCTATTTTTCTATCTTCAGGCTAGCTAGTTTCTTAGGCTGTGCCGAGTTGCCTAGGTAGTTGTTAGGCGCAATCCACAGGCGCTTTTAGTTGTGTTTAGGATAGGATCAGGTGTGCAGTCTACAGAGTTTCCACGTCTCAGAGCTCGTTCTTGTATTTTTGGGTATTTGTCAGATCACTGTGTGCGCTCTGATCGCTAAGCACACTGTGTTTCTGGATTGCCTTCATAACACCTGTCATTAGCAAACATAACAGTGCCCATCCCTGGTGTTAAAAGCCGTCTTCCATTCGTCCCCCTCACGGATGCGAATCAGGTTGTAAGCACCCCGCAGATCTAGATTAGTAAATACCCTTGCTCCCCGAAGCCTATCGAAGAGCTCAGATATCAAGGGCAAAGGATACTTATTTTTAACGGTGATGGCATTAAGACCCCTGTAGTCTATGCATGGACGCAATTCCCCATTCTTCTTCTGCACGAAGAAGAACCCTGCCCCAGCAGGTGACACTGACTTTCTAATGAATCCTCTTGCCAGATTTTCCTGGATGTACTGTGACATTGCCTCCGTCTCCGGGAGAGATAGCGGATAGACTCGACCCCGGGGAGGCTCAGCACCAGGCAAGAGATCAATAGGACAGTCATAGGGGCGATGGGGCGGAAGGATCTCCGCCGCCTTTTTGGAGAACACGTCTGCATAAGACCAATACTGCTTGGGGAGAGAGGAAAGATCTGCGGGTACCTCTGTAGTAGCAACCTGAACGCACTCCCTCTGACACCTACCCCCACAAGATTCGCCCCATCCCAGGATTCTGCCAGAGGTCCACTCGATATGAGGAGAGTGGTACCGTAGCCAAGGTATTCCCAACAGGACCTCATCAATTCCCTCAGGAATGATGAGCAGAGATATAATCTCCTGATGAGATGGCGACATGAACAGAGTAAAAGGGATGGTCTGGTGTGTTATCTGTGATGGCAGTGTCCACCCATTCACCACTCGTACTGTTACTGGTTGAGCTAGCATAACCAGGGGTATTGCGTGACGTTGGGTGAAGGCAGAAGACATAAAATTGCCCTCCGCCCCATAATCCACGCAGAGCTCTACCGAGTGGGAGAATGAGCCTATAGTAATTGTCCCCTTAAAGGACAATTTAGAGGCAAATGTCGCCGTGTCTAGTGTACCTCCACCTACTACCACTAGACGCTGACGTTTCCTCGACTGCTGAGAACATCTGGTGGCTAGATGTCCTGACTGCTGGCAAACATGACAGACCTTGAGTGCACAAGCGGTCCGGGACTTAGGTCCCGCTTGTGACACTTCCCTGGCCTCATGTGACTCAGGAACCAGGACCGGAGATTCCAGAGGTTTGGCGAAGGTAGGAGCCAGCCGAAACCTCTGCCTACACTGGGCTCGCTCTAACCTCCGCTCGTTAAAACGGAGGTCAATTCGAGTGGAGACAGTTATTAACTCCTCCAGTGTGGCAGGAATCTCCCTAGTGGCCAGAGCGTCCTTAACGTGGTCAGCCAGGCCCCTCCAAAATATGGGGATAAGAGCTTTATCCGACCAATCCAGCTCAGAAGCTAAAGTGCGGAATTGGACGGCAAAACGACTGACCAAGGACTCACCCTGAGTTAATGCCAGCAGTTGGAGCGCAGTATCATGGGTGACTTGAGGTCCTAAAAAGACCTGTTTCAGAGTGCTCAGAAACAGCGGAGCACTCTGCACCACATGATCGCCACACTCCCACAGCGGCGTAGCCCATTCCAACGCCCTGTCCGACAAGAGAGACACTATAAATCCCACCTTAGCCCGCTCTGTGGGAAAACGTGCAGCCAGGAGCTCGAGGTGAATAGAGCACTGACTCACAAATCCCCTACAAAATTTGCTATCACCAGAAAATTTCTCTGGCAGCGGGAGGCGAGAAAATGTCGGAGCAGGGGTGGCAATGGACAGGGTTGCTGCAGCCACGCTAGCAGCCTGTACAGCAACTGCGGTAACATCTACAGCTGAGGTTGCGCCTCAAGAGCCGCCAACCTACCCTCCAGCTGCTGGATATACCGCAAGGATTGCTGTTTGTCCGTCATTACTAGCCAGACCCTGGCGCTAGTGTAATGTTAGGGCTAGCGGAACGCACCAAATAATAAGACAGATAGAGTATGGTGCGTTCGCAGCCCGGGGTCCACCGTGCAGAGATGGAACCTGCTGCCAAGTAATGACGGACTATATGGCGGTACTCATAAGTATACACACGTGGGTTAAACTTCACCCAGCGTGAAAGAAGCGATCCTGTTGCATCACAGGATCGCGGTATCGCACATAGAGTGCGAGCAAGTAGTCAGCGAACGCAACCCCAACTAGGATTGAAGTCCGATTAGACCCTTGCTGGCACAACACCGCAACTGGGTGTGTAAAGAAGCCAAACAACAATATTAAGGCACAAGAGTGCATGCGGTGCCGCACTGACGAACGCCACTAACCACCCAGGCTTGGGTAAGGAAAGCACAGAGGAAGTGCACGGCGCCGTATTGGCGGTCACAGCAACTGGACGCTGTAATGTGTGATTCGTGCTGTAGGATAAGTCGGGTGCTAGAAAGCAACCATACACCTTCCGCGAACAGACATTCAATAGGGAAGGGGTATCCAAGGACGACTTGCACTCACAACAAACACACGTATGCAAATGTACACTAGCGCATGGCCGTGCGGTCATGCGCAGTTTATATAGTTGCAGCACAGGAAGTGGCCACAGAAACTTTGCCCTTCCAAGACCTGCCAAGAGGACCAATGGAATGTGCTGCAGAGCCTGAGCACATGACCCTCGATCTCCAACGGGAGATCTTGCCCTGGGCATGCTCAGTGTGTGCAGACAAGGACTTAGTCCCAGAGAAGTCCGCTCGCTGCTGACCAGCACTGGCTTTAATGGCAGAAGCTGAAGAAGCAGCAGTAGCTCTCTGTACAGAGTGAGACTGAGCAAGACGCTGGGACCGACGTCCTTGCTGAGCAGACTCCACTGCGGCTGGATAAGAATGGGAGACCGCAGCGGAGATGGCTCAAGATTCCCCCTGTGCAGAAGCGGGAACTCGAGACCTAACAAACGCCGGATAAATGTAATCCCAAACATTATGTAAAATGTTCCCAAAAAAAGCTTCAAATCAATCCACAAAAAAGTCCCTACTTAGGTCTGTCATCTATCAATGGAAATATAGGGGGCTTCTACGTTACTGTTAGCACAAAGGCTCGGGAAAAGCAAAATGGCTTCTTGCTCCCAAAAGGAAATTCAGCAAATTCTGCTCTACAAAATCCAAATGCCCCCTCCCTTCAGAGCCCCAGTGAGCCTAAACCACATTTAGGGTCCATATGTTTGGCAATTCTGTAGCTATGATAGCCTGGTGCATGTCTCCAGAAGAATGAGCTGGGCAGTACGACATACTGATGACTACAACTTACTAGTCGCTATATTGGCAGTTTGCAATTTTCACTCAGCAGCATTCATTGCTGCTTGTTTCTGGAAGAGACCCATGGAGTCAAAATCGACACTACACTTGTAAATAAATTCCCAAAGGTAATTTCCAAAATGGTGTCACTTGAGTGAGGATTCTGCTCTTCTAGCACTTATGGGCTCTGTTTATGGAGTCATCAAACTATTCTAGGAAAATTTGCATTCCAGGAGACAAACAGTGCTCTGTCCCTCCCGAGTCTCGCTGTGTGGCTTACCAGTACTGCACGGCCACATATGGAATATTTCCACATTCAGCAAAAATTGTGGGATACATTTTCATGACATTTATACCCAATGCCCCGTGTGTAAATGTAAAACCTGTGGCTAAAACAACACTTTGGTGGTAAAAATGTAATTATTTTTACTTCACTGCCCAATGGTATAAAATTCTGTGACACATAAGTGCTGTCAATATGATCACTGCACCCCTGGATTAATTCATTGAGAGGTGTACTGTCATCCTGCTGCAATGCAGGTAGGTGCAGGCTTCACTAGATGGCAGTAGAGAGGAAGCAGGTCTGCACCTAAACAGAGCTGAACCACAGTGCAGCAGTGAGGCTACCACAGATGGCAGCAGAGTAGTCAAACAAGCCGGGTCAAATCCTAGACTGTAGCACAGCACCAAAGGAATAAGAAAACTTGCAGTCAGAGATAAGCCAGGTAGACTGTAGCACAGTACCAAAGGAATAAGAAAACTTGCAGTCAGAGATAAGCCAGGGGGTCATGTTGTGAATTCTGTTTTCGAACTCCCTCCTGTGGTCATGAATGGTACTTCGGCGAGTTCTGTCCATGGACTCCCTCTGGTAGCTGTGAGTGGAGCTGCTGCTTCTGAGGTTCCTTGCACAGGTGACGTAGTTTATTCTTTGGCTGGCTGTTCTATTTAACTCCACTCAGATCGTTACTCCATGCCAGCTGTCAATGTTCTTGTACTGGTTCAGTTCGCTCTTGGATCTTTCTGGTGACCTGTCTACTCCAGCAGAAGCTAAGTCCCTGCTAGTTAATTATTTGATCATTGTTTCCTTGTCCAGTTGGCTATCATGATTTTGTCTTGCTAGCTGGAAGCTCTGGGATGCAGAGTGGCACCTCCGCACCGTGAGTCGGTGCGGAGGTCTTTTTGCACACTCTGCGTGGTTTTTTGTAGTATTTTGTGCTGACCGCAAAGATACCTTTTCCTTTGGGGAATTTCTCTGAGGCAAGGTAGGCTTTATTTTCTATCTTTAGGGCTAGTTAGCTCTTAGGCTGTGAAGAGGCATCTAGGTCGTGTTAGGTACGCTCCACGGCTATTTCTAGTTGTGTGATAGGATTAGGGGTTGCGTGTTATGATAAGGTAATTCAGTACCACAATGGACATAGAAGTCAGAGCACATACAGTGACCTGACAATAACCCAAAAACATAGAACGAGCTCTGAGACGTGGGAACTCTGCTGACCGCAATCCCTAATCCTCTCCAACCACACTAGAGGCAGCCGTGGATTGCGCCTAACGCTCCCTATGCAACTCGGCACAGCCTGAGAAAGTAGCTAGCCTGAAGATAGAAAATAAGCCTACCTTGCCTCAGAGAAATACCCCAAAGGAAAAGGCAGCCCCCACATATAATGACTGTGAGTTAAGATGAAAAAGACAAACGTAGAGATGAAATAGATTTAGCAAAGTGAGGCCCGACTTTCTGAACAGAGCGAGGATAGGAAAGGTAACTTTGCGGTCAACACAAAACCCTACAAAAACCACGCAAAGGGGGCAAAAAGACCCTCCGTACCGAACTAACGGCACGGAGCTACACCCTCTGCGTCCCAGAGCTTCCAGCAAGCAAGAAAACAAAATTAAGCAAGCTGGACAGAAAAAATAGCAAACAAAATAGCAAAAGCGGAACTTAGCTATGCAGAGCAGCAGGCCACAGGAACGATCCAGGAGGAAACAGGTCCAATACTAGAACATTGACTGGAGGCCAGGATCAAAGCACTAGGTGGAGTTAAATAGAGCAGCACCTAACGACATCACTACATCACCTGAGGAAGGAAACTCAGAAACCGCAGTACCACTCTCCTCCACCAACGGAAGCTCACAGAGAGAATCAGCCGAAGTACCACTTGTGACCACAGGAGGGAGCTCTGCCACAGAATTCACAACAGTTGCGGTAAGCAGAGTTCCCACTTCCCAGAGCTTGTCCTGTGTGAGTTTAACCATCAGGTCGTTCCGGGTGCTCTTAAGCACCAGGTCCATAACAGTACAGCTGGCCCAAAGTATTAATGCATCTCAATAGAGGGATAAGAGAAGTTCTGAGACCATTTTTTTTCTCTGCAGTGTTTTTTGTCTTTCTTTTCCCCTTAACCTCTGGGTGGTTCAGAACACAGGTGTAGATATGGACATTCAGGGTCTGTTCTCTTGTGTGGATCATCTCACGGCAAGGGTACAAAACATTCAAGATTTTGTGGTTCAGAATCCGATGTTAGAGCCTACAATTCCAATTCCTGATTTGTTTTCTGGGGATAGATCTAAATTCCTGAATTTCAAAAATAATTGTAAACTGTTTCTAGCTTTGAAACCCCGCTCCTCTGGTGACCCCGTTCAACAAGTAAAAATCATTATTTCTTTGTTGCGTGGTGACCCTCAAGACTGGGCATTTCCCCTTGCGCCAGGAGATCCTGCCTTGCGTGATGTTAATGCGTTTTTTCTGGCGCTTGGATTGCTTTATGATGAACCAAATTCAGTGGATCAGGCAGAGAAAATCTTGCTGGCTTTGTGTCAGGGTCAGGATGAAGCGGAGGTGTACTGTCAGAAGTTTAGAAAGTGGTCTGTGCTTACTCAGTGGAATGAGTGTGCCCTGGCGGCAATTTTCAGAAAGGGTCTTTCTGAAGCCCTTAAGGATGTCATGGTGGAATTTCCCACGCCTGCTGGTCTGAATGAGTCTATGTCCTTGGCCATTCAGATCGATCGGCTCTTGCGTGAGCACAAAGCTGTGCACCATTTGGCGGTATTCTCTGAGCATAGGCCTGAGCCTATGCAATGTGATAGGACTTTGACCAGAGCGGAACGGCAAGAACACAGACGTCGGAATGGGCTGTGTTTATACTGTGATGATTCCACTCATGCTATCTCCGATTGTCCTAAGCGCACTAAGCGGTTCGCTAGGTCTGCCACCATTGGTACGGTACAGTCTAAATTTCTTTTGTCCGTTACTCTGATTTGCTCTCTGTCGTCCTATTCTGTTACGGCATTTGTGGATTCAGGCGCTGCCCTGAATTTGATGGACTTGGAGTTTGCCAGGCGCTGTGGTTTTTTCTTGGAGCCCTTGCAGTATCCTATTCCATTGAGAGGAATTGATGCTACGCCTTTGGCCAAGAATAAGCCTCAATACTGGACTCAATTGACCATGTTCATGGCTCCTTCACATCAGGAGGATATTCACTTTTTGGTGTTGCATAATCTGCATGATGTGGTCGTTTTGGGGTTGCCATGGCTACAGGTCCATAATCCAGTATTGGATTGGAAATCTATGTCTGTGTACGGCTGGGGTTGTCAGGTGGTACATGGTGATGTTCCATTGCTGTAAATTTCGCCTTCCACTCCTTCTGAAGTCCCTGAGTTTTTGTCAGATTACCAGGATGTATTTGAAGAGCCCAAATCCGGTGCCTTACCTCCTCATAGGGATTGCGATTGTGCTATTATTTTGATTCCTGGTAGTAAGTTTCCTAAGGGCCGACTGTTTAATTTATCTGTGCCAGAGCACGCCACTATGCGGAGTTATATAAAGGAATCCTTGGAGAAAGGTCATATTCGCCCATCGTCATCACCGTTGGGAGCAGGGTTCTTTTTTGTGGCCAAGAAGGATGGCTCTTTGAGACCTTGTATTGATTACCGCCTTCTTATTAAGATCACAGTCAAATTTCAGTACCCTTTGCCGCTGCTGTCTGATTTATTTGCTAGGATTAAGGGGGCTAGTTGGTTCACCAAGATAGATCTTCGAGGGGCGTATAATCTTGTGCGAATTAAACAGGGCGATGAATGGAAAACAGCATTTAATACGCCCGAGGGCCATTTTGAGTACCTGGTTATGCCATTCAGGCTTTCTAATGCTCCATCTGTGCTTCAGTCCTTTATGCATGACATCTTCCGAGAGTACCTGGATAGATTCATGATTGTATATTTGGATGATATTTTGGTCTTTTCGGATGATTGGGAGTCTCATGTGAAGCAGGTCAGAATGGTGTTCCAGGTCCTTCGTGCGAATTCCTTGTTTGTGAAGGGGTCGAAATGTCTCTTTGGGGTTCAGAAGGTTTCATTTTTGGGTTTAATTTTTTCCCCTTCTACTATCGAGATGGACCCTGTTAAAGTTCAGGCCATTTATGATTGGACTCAGCCGACATCTGTGAAGAGCCTGCAGAAGTTCCTGGGCTTTGCTAATTTTTACCGTCGCTTCATCGCTAATTTTTCTAGTGTTGTTAAACCATTGACTGATTTGACCAAGAAAGGTGCTGATGTGGTTAATTGGTCCTCGGTGACTGTAGAGGCTTTTCAGGAGTTGAAGCGTCGTTTTTCTTCTGCCCCTGTGTTGTGCCAGCCAGATGTTTCACTCCCGTTTCAGGTCGAGGTTGATGCTTCTGAGATTGGAGCAGGGGCTGTTTTGTCGCAAAGAAGTTCTGATGGCCCGGTGATGAAACCATGTGCCTTCTTTTCTAGAAAATTCTCGCCTGCTGAGCGCAATTATGATGTTGGCAATCTAGAGTTGTTGGCCATGAAGTGGGCATTCGAGGAGTGGCAACATTGGCTTGAAGGAGCCAAGCATCGCGTGGTGGTCTTGACGGATCACAAGAACTTGACTTATCTCGAGTCTGCCAAACGGTTGAATCCTAGACAGGCTCGTTGGTCGGTGTTTTTTACCCGTTTTGACTTTGTGATTTCGTACCTTCCGGGCTCTAAAAATGTGAAGGCTGATGCCCTGTCAAGGAGTTTTGTGCCTGACTCTCCGGGTGTTCCTGAGCCGGCGGGTATTCTCAAAGAGGGGGTAATTTTGTCTGCCATCTCCCCTGATTTGCGGCGCGTGCTGCAGAAGTTTCAGGCTGATAGACCTGACCGTTGTCCAGCGGAGAAACTGTTTGTCCCTGATAGATGGACTAGTAGAGTTATCTCTGAGGTTCATTGTTCGGTGTTGGCTGGTCATCCTGGAATCTTTGGTACCAGAGATTTGGTGGCTAGATCCTTTTGGTGGCCTTCTTTTTCACGGGATGTGCGTCCTTTTGTGCTAAGATGGGCATTGATTTGTCTTTTTCTTCGGCTTTCCATCCTCAGACAAATGGCCAAACCGAACGAACTAATCAGACTTTGGAGACATATCTGAGATGCTTTGTTTCTGCTGATCAGGATGATTGGGTGTCCTTCTTGCCTTTGGCTGAGTTCGCCCTTAATAATCGGGCCAGCTTGGCTACTTTGGTTTCGCCTTTTTTCTGTAATTCTGGTTTCCATCCTTGTTTCTCTTCAGGACAGGTTGAGTCTTCGGACTGTCCTGGTGTGGATACTGTGGTGGACAGATTGCAGCAGATTTGGACTCATGTAGTGGACAATTTGACCTTGTCCCAGGAGAAGGCTCAACGTTTCGCTAATCGCAGACGCCGTGTGGGTCCCCGACTTCGTGTTGGGGATCTGGTTTGGTTATCTCCTCGTCATATTCCTATGAAGGTTTCCTCTCCTAAGTTTAAACCTCGTTTCATTGGTCCGTATAGGATTTCTGAGGTTCTTAATCCTGTGTCTTTTCGTCTGACCCTCCCTGATTCTTTTTCCATACATAACGTATTCCATAGGTCATTGTTGCGGAGATACGTGGCACCTATGGTTCCATCTGTTGACCCTCCTGCCCCGGTTTTGGTGGAGGGGGAATTGGAGTATATTGTGGAGAAGATTTTGGATTCTCGTGTTTCAAGACGGAAACTCCAGTATCTGGTTAAATGGAAGGGTTATGCTCAGGAAGATAATTCCTGGGTTTTTGCCTCTGATGTCCATGCTCCCGATCTTGTTCGTGCCTTTCATGTGGCTCATCCTGGTCGGCCTGGGGGCTCTGGTGAGGGTTCGGTGACCCCTCCTCAAGGGGGGGGTACTGTTGTGAATTCTGTGGCAGAGCTCCCTCCTGTGGTCACAAGTGGTACTTCGGCTGATTCTCTCTGGGAGCTTCCGTTTGTGGAGGAAAGTGGTACTGCGGCTTCTGAGTTTCCTCCCTCAGGTGATCTGGTGAGGTCGTTAGGTGCTTCTCTACTTAACTCCACCTAATGCTTTGATCCTGGCTTCCTGTCAATGTTCCAGTGTTGGACTTGTTTTTCCCTGGATCATTCCTGTGGCCTGCTGCTCTGCATAGCTAAGTTCTTCTTTGCTATTTGTTTGCTATTTTTTCTGTCCAGCTTGTCTATTTTGTTGCTGGAAGCTCTGGGACGCAAAGGGTGTACCTCCGCGCCGTTAGTTCAGTACGGAGGGTCTTTTTGCCCCTGGTTTTCTTTAGGGTTTTGTGTAGACCGCAAAGTTATCTTTCCTATCCTCGCTCTGTTAAGAAAGTCGGGCTTCACTTTGCTGAATCTATTTCATCTCTACGTTGGTCTTTTCATCTTAACTCACAGTCATTATATGTGGGGGGCTGCCTTTTCCTTTGGGGTATTTCTCTGAGGCAAGGTAGGCTTATTTTCTATCTTCAGGCTAGTTAGTTTCTCAGGCTGTGCCGAGTTGCATAGGCAGAGTTAGGCGCAATCCACGGCTGCCTCTAGTGTTGGTTGGAGAGGATTAGGGATTGCGGTCTGCAGAGTTCCCACGTCTCAGAGCTCGTTCTATGATTTTGGGTTATTGTCAGATCACTGTATGTGCTCTGACCGCTATGTCCATTGTGGTACTGAATTGCCTCTCATAACATAAAATATAGCAAACAAAAGTAACACAAGCAAAACTTAGCTTATGCAGGGCAGACAAGCCACAAGAACGATCCAGGAGAAAGCAAGACCAATACTGGAACATTGACTGGAGGCCAGGAACAAAGAACTAGGTGGAGTTAAATAGAGCAGCACCTAACGACTTAACCTCGTCACCTGAGGAAGAAAACTCAGAAGCCGCAGCCCCACTCACATCCACCAGAGGAAGCTCATAGACAGAACCAGCCGAAGTACCACTCATGACCACAGGAGGGAGCTTGACCACAGAATTCACAACAGTCCCCCCCCTTGAGGAGGGGTCACCGAACCCTCACCAGAGCCCCCAGGCCGATCAGGATGAGCCAAATGAAAGGCACGAACAAGATCGGCAGCATGACCATCAGAGGCAAAGACCCAGGAATTATCTTCCTGACCATAACCCTTCCACTTAACCAGGTACTGGAGTTTCCGTCTCGAAATACGAGAATCCAAAATCTTCTCCACTATATACTCCAACTCCCCCTCAACCAAAACCGGGGCAGGAAGATCAACGGATGGAACCACAGGTGCCACGTATCTCCGCAACAATGACCTATGGAATACGTTATGTATGGAAAAAGAATCTGGGAGGGTCAGACGAAAAGACACAGGATTAAGAACCTCAGAAATCCTATACGGACCAATGAAACGAGGTTTAAACTTAGGAGAGGAAACTTTCATAGGAATATAACGAGATGACAACCAAACCAAATCCCCAACACGAAGTCGGGGACCCACACAGCGCCTGCGGTTAGCGAAACGTTGAGCCTTCTCCTGAGACAATGTCAAATTGTCCACCACATGAGTCCAAATCTGCTGCAACCTATCCACCACAGTATCCACACCAGGACAGTCAGAAGACTCAACCTGCCCTGAAGAGAAACGAGGATGGAAACCAGAATTGCAGAAAAACGGCGAAACCAAAGTAGCCGAGCTGGCCCGATTATTAAGGGCGAACTCAGCCAAAGGCAAAAAGGACACCCAATCATCCTGATCGGCAGAAACAAAACATCTCAGATATGTTTCCAAGGTCTGATTGGTTCGTTCAGTCTAGCCATTTGTCTGAGGATGGAAAGCCAAGGAAAAAGACAAATCAATGCCCATCCTAGCACAAAAGGCTCGCCAAAACCTCGAAACAAACTGGGAACCTCTGTCAGAAACGATATTCTCCGGAATGCCATGTAAACGAACCACATGCTGGAAGAACAATGGCACCAAATCATAGGAGGAAGGCAATTTAGACAAGGGTACCAAATGGACCATCTTAGAGAAGCGATCACAAACAACCCAAATGACCGACATTTTTTGAGAGACGGGGAGATCCGAAATAAAATCCATAGAGATATGTGTCCAGGGCCTCTTCGGGACTGGCAAGGGCAAAAGCAACCCACTGGCACGAGAACAGCAGGGCTTAGCCCGAGCACAAATCCCACAGGACTGCACAAACGAACGCACATCCCGCGACAGAGACGGCCACCAAAAGGATCTAGCCACCAAATCTCTGGTACCAAAGATTCCAGGATGACCAGCCAACACCGAACAATGAACCTCAGAGATAACTCTACTCGTCCATTTATCAGGGACAAACAGTTTCTCCGCTGGGCAACGGTCAGGTCTATTAGCCTGAAATTTTTGCAGCACCCTCCGCAAATCAGGGGAGATGGCAGACAAAATTACCCCCTCTTTGAGAATACCCGCCGGCTCAGACAAACCCGGAGAGTCGGGCACAAAACTCCTAGACAGGGCATCCGCCTTCACATTTTTAGAGCCCGGAAGGTACGAAACCACAAAGTCAAAACGGGAGAAAAACAGCGACCAACGAGCCTGTCTAGGATTCAACCGTTTGGCAGACTCGAGATAAGTCAAGTTCTTGTGATCAGTCAAGACCACCACGCGATGCTTAGCTCCTTCAAGCCAATGACGCCACTCCTCGAATGCCCACTTCATGGACAGCAACTCTCAATTGCCAACATCATAATTACGCTCAGCAGGCGAAAACTTCCTGGAAAAGAAGGCGCATGGTTTCATCACCGAGCCATCATAACTTCTTTGCGACAAAACAGCCCCTGCTCCAATCTCAGAAGCATCAACCTCGACCTGGAACGGGAGCGAAACATCTGGTTGGCACAACACAGGGGCAGAAGAAAAACGACGCTTCAACTCTTGAAAAGCTTCCACAGCAGCAGAAGACCAATTGACCACATCAGCACCCTTCTTGGTTAACTCAGTCAACGGTTTAGCAATACTAGAAAAATTATTGATGAAGCGACGATAAAAATTAGCAAAGCTCAGGAACTTTTGCAGACTCTTCAGAGATGTCGGCTGAGTCCAATCATAAATGGCCTGAACTTTAACAGGGTCCATCTCGATAGTAGAAGGGGAAAAACTGAACCCCAAACATGAAACCTTCTGAACACCAAAGAGACACTTTGACCCCTTCACAAACAAAGAATTCGCACGCAGAACCTGGAACACCATTCTGACTTGCTTCACGTGAGACTCCCAATCATCCGAGAAGACCAAAATATCATCCAAGTATACATTCAGGAATTTATCCAGGTACTCTCGGAAGATGTCATGCATAAAGGACTGAAACACTGATGGAGCATTAGAAAGCCCGAATGGCATAACCAGGTACTCAAAATGGCCCACGGGCGTATTAAATGCTGTTTTCCATTCATCGCCCTGTTTAATACGCACAAGATTATACGCACCACGAAGATCTATCTTGGTGAACCAACTAGCCCCCTTAATCCGAGCAAACAAATCAGACAGCAGCGGCAAGGGGTACTGAAATTTGACCGTGATTTTATTTAGAAGGCGGTAATCAATACAAGGTCTCAGCGAACCATCCTTCTTGGCCACAAAAAAGAACCCTGCCCCCAATGGCGACGACGACGGGCGAATATGACCCTTCTCCAAGGATTCCTTTACGTAACTCCGCATAGCGGCGTGCTCAGGCACAGACAAATTAAACAGTCGACCTTTAGGAAACTTACTACCAGGAATCAAATCGATAGCACAATCACAATCCCTATGCGGAGGTAGGGCACTGGACTTGGGCTCATCAAATACATCCCAGTAATCCGACAAGAACTCTGGGACCTCAAAAGGGATGGATGATGAAATAGACAGAAAAGGAACATCACCATGTACCCCCTGACAACCCCAGCTGGACAAAGACATAGATTTCCAATCCAATATTGCGTTATGGACTTGTAGCCATGGCAACCCCAACACGACCACATCATGCAGATTATGCAACACCAAAAAGCGAATATCCTCCTGATGCACAGGAGCCATGCACATGGTCAGCTGGGTCCAGTACTGAGGCTTATTCTTGGCCAAAGGCGTAGCACCAATTCCTCTCAATGGAATAGGATACTGCAAGGGCTCCAAGAAAAACCCACAGCGCCTAGCATACTCCAAGTCCATCAAATTCAGGGCAGCGCCTGAATCCACAAATGCCATGACAGAATAAGATGACAAAGAGCAGATCAAAGTAATGGACAAAAGAAATTTCGACTGTACCATACCAATGGGAAGAGGGAATCAATATCACCATTACACACTGAACGGGAAACCACTGGGTAAATCTGACAGGGAGAAGGACTTGGGGATCCTAGTTAATGATAAACTTACCTGGAGCAGCCAGTGCCAGGCAGCAGCTGCCAAGGCAAACAGGATCATGGGGTGCATTAAAAGAGGTCTGGATACACATGATGAGAGCATTATACTGCCTCTGTACAAATCCCTAGTTAGACCGCACATGGAGTACTGTGTCCAGTTTTGGGCACCGGTGCTCAGGAAGGATATAATGGAACTAGAGAGAGTACAAAGGAGGGCAACAAAATTAATAAAGGGGATGGGAGAACTACAATACCCAGATAGATTAGCGAAATTAGGATTATTTAGTCTAGAAAAAAGACGACTGAGGGGCGATCTAATAACCATGTATAAGTATATAAGGGGACAATACAAATATCTCGCTGAGGATCTGTTTATACCAAGGAAGGTGACGGGCACAAGGGGGCATTCTTTGCGTCTGGAGGAGAGAAGGTTTTTCCACCAACATAGAAGAGGATTCTTTACTGTTAGGGCAGTGAGAATCTGGAATTGCTTGCCTGAGGAGGTGGTGATGGCGAACTCAGTCGAGGGGTTCAAGAGAGGCCTGGATGTCTTCCTGGAGCAGAACAATATTGTATCATACAATTATTAGGTTCTGTAGAAGGACGTAGATCTGGGTATTTATTATGATGGAATATAGGGTGAACTGGATGGACAAATGTCTTTTTTCGGCCTTACTAACTATGTTACTATGTTACTATGTTACTATGTAATGGTGGCAGACCTAGCGAACCGCTTAGTGCGCTTAGGACAATCGGAGATAGCATGAGTGGAATCACCACAGTAAAAACACAGCCCATTCTGACGTCTGTGTTCTTGCCGTTCAGCTCTGGTCAAAGTCCTATCGCACTGCATAGGCTCAGGTCCATGCTCAGATAATACCGCCAAATGGTGCACAGTTTTACGCTCACGCAAGCGTCGACCGATCTGAATGGCCAAAGACATAGACTCATTCAGACCAGCAGGCATAGGAAATCCCACCATGACATCCTTAAGGGCTTCAGAGAGACCTTTTCTGAAAATTGCTGCCAGCGCACATTCATTCCATTGAGTGAGCACAGACCACTTCCCAAACTTCTGACAATATATCTCTACCTCATCCTGACCCTGAGACAGAGCCAGCAAATTTTTCTCTGCCTGATCCACTGAATTAGGTTCATCATACAGCAATCCGAGCGCCAGAAAAAACGCATCAATATTACATAATGCAGGATCTCCTGGCGCAAGGGAAAATGCCCAGTCTTCAGGGTCGCCACGTAATAAAGAAATAATGATCTTAACTTGTTGAACTGGGTCACCAGAGGAGCGGGGTTTCAAAGCCAGAAACAGTTTACAATTATTCTTAAAACTCAGAAACTTTGCTCTATCTCCAGAAAACAAATCAGGAATAGGAATTCTTGGCTCTAACATAGAATTCTGAACCACAAAGTCTTGAATATTTTGTACTCTTGCAGTGAGATGATCCATACAAGAAGACAGACCTTTAATGTCCATCACTACACCTGTGTCCTGAACCACCCAAATGTCTAAGGGAAAAGAAAGACAAAACACAGTACAGAGAAAAAAAAATGGTCTCAGAACTTCTCTTTTCCCTCTATTGAGAAGCATTAGTACTTTGGGCCTCCAGTACTGTTATGAACAGGTGATTGAGTACCACAATGGACCTAGTGGTTAAGAGCACACAAAGTGACCTGATAGTTACTAACATAAGACGAGCTCTGAGACGTGGGAACTCTGCTGACCGCAATCCCTAATCCACACCACTAGAGGTAGCCGTGGATTGCGCCAAACGCTCCCTATGCAACTCGGCACAGCCTGAGAAACTAGCTAGCCCTGAAGATAGAAAAATAAGCCTACCTTGCCTCAGATAAATTCCCCAAAGGAAAAGGCAGCCCCCTACATATAATGACTGTGAGTTAAGATGAATATACAAACACAGAGATGAAATAGATTTTAGCAAAGTGAGCCCCGACTTACTGAATAGACCGAGGATAGGAAAGATAGCTTTGCTGTCAGCACAAAAACCTACAAACAACCACGCAGAGGGGGCAAAAAGACCCTCCGCACCGACTAACGGTACGGAGGTGCTCCCTCTGCGTCTCAGAGCTTCCAGCAAGCAAGAAAAACCAATATAGCAAGCTGGACAGAAAATATAGCAAACAAAAGTAACACAAGCAAAACTTAGCTTATGCAGGGCAGACAGGCCACAAGAACGATCCAGGAGAAAGCAAGACCAATACTGGAACATTGACTGGAGGCCAGGAACAAAGAACTAGGTGGAGTTAAATAGAGCAGCACCTAACGACTTAACCTCGTCACCTGAGGAAGAAAACTCAGAAGCCGCAGCCCCACTCACATCCACCAGAGGAAGCTCATAGACAGAACCAGCCGAAGTACCACTCATGACCACAGGAGGGAGCTTGACCACAGATTTCACAACATTACTCTCCTAAGTTTAAGCCTCGTTTCATTGGGCCATATAAGATTTCTGAAGTTCTTAATCCTGTGTCATTTCGTTTGGACCTTCCAGCTTCTTTTGCCATCCATAATGTGTTCCATAGGTCGTTATTGCGGAGATACGTGGCGCCTATGGTTCCCTCCGTTGATCCTCCTGCCCCGGTGTTGGTCGAGGGGGAGTTTGTGTATGTGGTGGAGAAGATTTTGGATTCTCGTATTTCGAGACGGAAACTCCAGTACCTGGTCAAGTGGAAGGGTTATGGTCAGGAAGATAATTCCTGGAATTTTGCCTCTGATGTTCATGCTGCCGATCTAGTTCGTGCCTTTCATTTGGCTTGTCCTGATCGGCCTGGGGGCTCTGGTGAGGGTTCGGTGACCCCTCCTCAAGGGGGGGGTACTGTTGTGAATTCTGTTTTCGAACTCCCTCCTGTGGTCATGAATGGTACTTCGGCGAGTTCTGTCCATGGACTCCATCTGGTGGCTGTGAGTGGAGCTGCTGCTTCTGAGGTTCCTTCCACAGGTGACGTAGTTTATTCTTTGGCTGGCTGTTCTATTTAACTCCACTCAGATCGTTACTCCATGCCAGCTGTCAATGTCCTTATACTGGTTCAGTTCGCTCTTGGATCTTTCTGGTGACCTGTCTACTCCAGCAGAAGTTAAGTCCCTGCTAGTTAATTATTTGTTCATTGTTTCCTTGTCCAGTTGGCTATCATGATTTTGTCTTGCTAGCTGGAAGCTCTGGGATGCAGAGTGGCACCTCCGCACCGTGAGTCGGTGCAGAGGTCTTTTTGCACACTCTGCGTGGTTTTTTGTAGTTTTTTGTGCTGACCGCAAAGATACCTTTTCCTTTGGGGAATTTCTCTGAGGCAAGGTAGGCTTTATTTTCTATATTTAGGGCTAATTAGCTCTTAGGCTGTGAAGAGGCGTCTAGGTCGTGTTAGGTACGCTGTTATGTTTGCTAATGACAGGTGTTATGAAGGTAATCCAGAAACACAGTGTGCTTAGCGATCAGAGCGCACACAGTGATCTGACAAATACCCAAAAATACAAGAACGAGCTCTGAGACGTGGAAACTCTGTAGACTGCACACCTGATCCTATCCTAAACACAACTAAAAGCGGCTGTGGATTGCGCCTAACAACTACCTAGGCAACTCGGCACAGCCTAAGAAACTAGCTAGCCTGAAGATAGAAAAATAGGCCTGACTTGCCCCAGAGAAATTCCCCAAAGGAAAAGGCAGCCCCCCACATATAATGACTGGGAGTAAGATGAAAAGACAAAACGTAGGGATGAAATAGATTCAGCAAAGTGGGGCCCGATATTCTAGGACAGAGCGAGGACAGTAAAGCGAACTTTGCAGTCTACAAAAAACCCTAAAGCAAAACCACGCAAAGGGGGCAAAAAAAACCCACCGTGCCGAACAAACGGCACGGCGGTACACCCTTTGCGTCTCAGAGCTTCCAGCAAAACAAAAGACAAGCTGGACAGAAAAAAAGCAACAAAAAAGCAAAAAGCACTTAGCTATACAGAGCAGCAGGTCACAGGAACAATCAGGAGAATCTCAGATCCAACACTGAAACATTGACAAGGAGTAAGGATAGCAGCATCAGGCGGAGTTAAGTAATGAAGCAGTTAACGAGCTCACCAGAACACCTGAGGGAGGAAGCTCAGAAGCTGCAGTACCACTTGTGACCACAGGAGTGAATTCAGCCACAGAATTCCCAACAGTACCCCCCCCTTGAGGAGGGGTCACCGAACCCTCACCAGAGCCCCCAGGCCGACCAGGATGAGCCGCATGAAAGGCACGAACAAGATCGGAAGCATGAACATCAGAGGCAAAAACCCAGGAATTATCTTCCTGAGCATAACCCTTCCATTTAACCAGATACTGGAGTTTCCGTCTAGAAACACGAGAATCCAAAATCTTCTCCACAATATACTCCAATTCCCCCTCCACCAAAACCGGGGCAGGAGGCTCAACAGATGGAACCATAAGTGCCACGTATCTCCGCAACAACGACCTATGGAATACATTATGTATGGAAAAGGAGTCTGGGAGGGTCAAACGAAAAGACACAGGATTGAGAACCTCAGAAATCCTATACGGACCAATAAAACGAGGTTTAAATTTAGGAGAGGAAACCTTCATAGGAATATGACGAGAAGATAACCAAACCAGATCCCCAACACGAAGTCGGGGACCCACACGGCGTCTGCGATTAGCGAAAAGTTGAGCTTTCTCCTGGGACAAGATCAAATTGTCCACTACCTGAGTCCAGATCTGCTGCAACCTATCCACCACAGAATCCACACCAGGACAGTCCGAAGACTCAACCTGTCCTGAAGAGAAACGAGGATGGAACCCAGAATTGCAAAAAAATGGAGAAACCAAGGTAGCTGAGCTGGCCCGATTATTAAGGGCGAACTCAGCCAACGGCAAAAAGGACACCCAATCATCCTGGTCTGCAGAAACAAAACATCTCAGATATGTTTCCAAGGTCTGATTGGTTCGTTCGGTCTGGCCATTAGTCTGAGGATGGAAAGCCGAGGAAAAGGATAGGTCAATGCCCATCCTACCACAAAAGGCTCGCCAAAACCTTGAAACAAACTGGGAACCTCTGTCAGAAACAATATTCTCAGGAATGCCATGCAACCGAACCACATGCTGAAAGAACAAAGGTACCAAATCAGAGGAGGAAGGCAATTTAGCCAAGGGCACCAGATGGACCATTTTAGAAAAGCGATCACAGACCACCCAAATGACTGACATCTTTTGAGAAACGGGAAGGTCAGAAATGAAATCCATCGAAATATGTGTCCAAGGCCTCTTTGGGACCGGCAAGGGCAAAAGCAACCCACTGGCACGAGAACAGCAGGGCTTAGCCCTAGCACAAATCCCACAGGACTGCACAAAAGTACGTACATCCCGTGACAGAGATGGCCACCAGAAGGATCTAACCACTAACTCTCTGGTACCAAAGATTCCAGGATGACCAGCCAACACCGAACAATGAAGTTCAGAGATAAGTTTATTAGTCCACCTATCAGGAACGAACAGTTTCTCTGCTGGACAACGATCAGGTTTATTCGCCTGAAATTTTTGCAGCACCCGCCGCAAATCAGGGGAGATGGCAGACACAATGACTCCTTCCTTGAGGATACCCGCTGACTCAGATAAACCCGGAGAGTCGGGCACAAAACTCCTAGACAGAGCATCCGCCTTCACATTTTTAGAGCCCGGAAGGTACGAAATCACAAAGTCGAAGCGGGCAAAAAATAACGACCAACGGGCCTGTCTAGGATTCAAGCGCTTGGCAGACACGAGATAAGTCAAGTTCTTATGATCAGTCAATACCACCACGCGATGCTTAGCTCCTTCAAGCCAATGATGCCACTCCTCGAATGCCCACTTCATGGCCAGCAACTCTCGATTGCCCACATCATAATTACGCTCAGCGGGCGAAAACTTCCTGGAAAAGAAAGCACATGGTTTCATCACTGAGCAATCAGAACCTCTCTGTGACAAAACCGCCCCTGCTCCAATCTCAGAAGCATCAACCTCGACCTGGAACGGAAGAGAAACATCTGGCTGACACAACACAGGGGCAGAACAAAAACGACGCTTCAACTCCTGAAAAGCTTCCACAGCAGCAGAAGACCAATTAACCAAATCAGCACCCTTCTTGGTCAAATCGGTCAATGGTTTGGCAATGCTAGAAAAATTACAGATGAAGCGACGATAAAAATTAGCAAAGCCCAGGAACTTTTGCAGACTTTTCAGAGATGTCGGCTGAATCCAATCCTGGATGGCTTGGACCTTAACTGGATCCATCTCGATAGTAGAAGGGGTAAAGATGAACCCCAAAAATGAAACTTTCTGCACACCGAAGAGACACTTTGATCCCTTCACAAACAAAGAGTTAGCACGCAGGACCTGAAAAACCATTCTGACCTGCTTCACATGAGACTCCCAATCATCTGAGAAGATCAAAATGTCATCCAAGTAAACAATCAGGAATTTATCCAGATACTCACGGAAGATGTCATGCATAAAAGACTGAAACACAGATGGAGCATTAGCAAGTCCGAACGGCATCACTAGATACTCAAAATGACCCTCGGGCGTATTGAATGCAGTTTTCCATTCATCTCCTTGCCTGATTCTCACCAGATTATACGCACCACGAAGATCTATCTTAGTGAACCAACTAGCCCCCTTAATCCGAGCAAACAAGTCAGATAACAATGGCAAGGGATACTGAAATTTAACAGTGATCTTATTAAGAAGGCGGTAATCAATACACGGTCTCAGCGAACCATCCTTCTTGGCTACAAAGAAGAACCCTGCTCCCAGTGGTGATGACGATGGGCGAATATGTCCCTTCTCCAGGGATTCCTTCACATAACTGCGCATAGCGGCGTGTTCGGGCACGGATAAATTAAATAATCGAGCTTTAGGGAATTTACTACCAGGAATCAAATTGATAGCACAATCACAATCCCTATGCGGAGGTAGAGCATCGGACTTGGGCTCTTCAAATACATCCTGATAATCAGACAAGAACTCTGGGACCTCAGAAGGGGTGGATGACGAAATCGACAAAAATGGAACATCACCATGTACCCCCTGACAACCCCAGCTGGATACCGACATGGAATTCCAATCCAATACTGGATTATGGGTTTGTAGCCATGGCAACCCCAACACGACCACATCATGCAGATTATGCAACACCAGAAAGCGAATAACTTCCTGATGTGCAGGAGCCATGCACATGGTCAGCTGGGCCCAGTATTGAGGTTTATTCTTGGCCAAAGGTGTAGCATCAATTCCTCTCAATGGAATAGGACACCGCAAAGGCTCCAAGAAAAACCCACAACGTTTAGCATAATCCAAATCCATCAGATTCAGGGCAGCGCCCGAATCCACAAACGCCATGACAGAAAACGACGACAAAGAGCATATCAAGGTAATGGACAGAAGGAATTTGGACTGTACAGTACCAATGACGGCAGACCATTCAGACGTCTGTATTCCTGCCGTTCAACTCTAGTCATAGTCCTATCGCACTGCATAGGCTCAGGTTTAACCTCAGGCAGTACCGCCAAATGGTGCACAGATTTACGCTCGCGCAAGCGTCGACCGATCTGAATGGCCAAAGACAAAGACTCATTCAAACCAGCAGGCATAGGAAATCCCACCATGACATCCTTAAGAGCCTCAGAGAGACCCTTTCTGAACAAAGCTGCCAGCGCAGATTCATTCCACTGAGTGAGTACTGACCATTTCCTAAATTTCTGACAATATACTTCTATATCATCAATTTTTCTCAGCCTGATCCACTGAATTAGGCTCATCGTACAGCAATCCGAGCGTCAGGAAAAACGCATCGACACTACTCAATGCAGGGTCTCCTGGCGCAAGAGAAAATGCCCAGTCTTGAGGGTCGCCGCGCAAAAAAGAAATAATAATCAAAACCTGTTGAATAGGATTACCAGAAGAATGAGGTTTCAAGGCCAGAAATAGCTTACAATTATTTTTGAAACTTAGAAACTTAGTTCTATCTCCAAAAAACAAATCAGGAATAGGAATTCTTGGTTCTAACATAGATTTCTGATCAATAGTATCTTGAATTTTTTGTACATTTATAACGAGATTATCCATTGAAGAGCACAGACCCTGAATATCCATGTCCACACCTGTGTCCAGAATCACCCAAATGTCTAGGGGAAAAAAAAAAAGTGAACACAGAGCAGAAAAAAAAAAAAAAAAATGATGTCAGAACTTTTTCTTTCCCTCTATTGAGAATCATTAGTTTGGCTCCTTGTACTGTTATGTTTGCTAATGACAGGTGTTATGAAGGCAATCCAGAAACACAGTGTGCTTAGCGATCAGAGCGCACACAGTGATCTGACAAATACCCAAAAATACAAGAACGAGCTCTGAGACGTGGAAACTCTGTAGACTGCACACCTGATCCTATCCTAAACACAACTAAAAGCGGCTGTGGATTGCGCCTAACAACTACCTAGGCAACTCGGCACAGCCTAAGAAACTAGCTAGCCTGAAGATAGAAAAATAGGCCTGACTTGCCCCAGAGAAATTCCCCAAAGGAAAAGGCAGCCCCCCACATATAATGATAATGGTACACCCTTTGCGTCTCAGAGCTTCCGGCAAAACAAAAGACAAGCTGGACAGAAAAAAAGCAACAAAAAAGCAAAAAGCACTTAGCTATACAGAGCAGCAGGTCACAGGAACAATCAGGAGAAGCTCAGATCCAACACTGAAACATTGACAAGGAGCAAGGATAGCAGCATCAGGCGGAGTTAAGTAATGAAGCAGTTAACGAGCTCACCAGAACACCTGAGGGAGGAAGCTCAGAAGCTGCAGTACCACTTGTGACCACAGGAGTGAATTCAGCCACAGAATTCACAACAGTACGCTCCACGGCTATTTCTAGTTGTGTGATAGGATTAGGGGTTGCGGTCAGCAGAGTTCCCACTTCCCAGAGCTTGTCCTGTGTGAGTTTAACCATCAGGTCGTTCCGGGTGCTCTTAACCACCAGGTCCATAACAGGGTCAGTAATGGTCAGGAGCAGATTAGCCAAAAGACAAAGGACAAAAACAGGTCAGGATACAAGCCAAGTCATAACCAAAAGTGCTCACCACACATGTAGATAAATTCCTTGAAGGGGCTAGTTTCCAAACTTGGGTCACTTATTGGGGGTTTCCACTGTTTAGGCACATCAGGGGCTCTCCAAACACGACATCACACCCACAGACTATTCCAGCAAAGTCTGCATTCCAAAACGTCACTCCTTCATTTCTGAGTCCTGCCGTGTGCCCAAATGGTAGTTTTCCCGCACATATGGGGTATTTGCATAGTCATGAGAAATTTCACAAAAAAATTGAGCTCCTTTTTCTACTGTTACACTTGTGAAAATAAAAATTTGAGGCAAAAATATCATTTTTGTGAGAAAAATGTGATTTTTTTTACTTTCACAGCTCAATGTTATAAACTTGTGTGAAACACCTGGGGGTTCAAAGTTCTCACCACACATCTAGATATATTCCTTGAAGGGTCTAGTTTGCAACATGTGGTCACTTGGGGTGGTTCCAGTATTTAGACACATCAGGGGCTCTCCAAACCGGACATAGCAACTACTAATGATTCAAGCAAATTTTTGCTTTTAAAAATTTAAATGGTGCTCCTTACCTTCTGAGCCCTGCTGTGTGCCTAAACAGTAGTTTTCCCTCAAATTTGGGATATTGGTGTGCTGAGGAGAAATAGCAGAACAAATTGCATGATTCAATTTCTCCTTTGCAGAAATAAAAAAATGGGGTTAAAATAAAATTTTTGTGGAAAAAATGTGTTTTTTTATTTTCACAGCTCAACGTTATAAACTTCTAAAAAGCACCTGAGGGTTCAAGGTGCTCACCACACATTTACACACATTGCTTTTTGATTCTGGTTTCCAAAATGGGGTCTCTTGTTGGGGGTTTCCACTGTTTAATCACATGAAGGTGTTAGGGCTAGCTGAACGCACCGAGTAAATATAGATGTTTTATTGTTATTGTTGCGTTCGCAGCCCGGGGTCCATTGTGCAGGAGAACCTGCTGCTAACAAACAGCGGAACTATATGGCGGCATGAACTAGCTCTGTTATTTCACAGAGTAGCCGTGAAAGCAAAGTACTGCGCCCTGTTAGACTTCACAGATGCACAGGCTAACTACAAAACCGTGCGGCCATGCGAGCCTTAAATAGTTGCAGCACATACAGGACCTTCCTAGCAGGACCAATGAGAGGCTGCCACAGAGCCTGAGCACCTACAGGACCTTCCTGGAGGACCAGTGGCATTAGCTGCAGTATCTGAACATGTGACCCTCGATCTCCACTGAGAGATCTTACTCTGGGCATGCTCAGAACGAGAAAAGAAGGACTTAGTCCCAGAAGCGTCTGCTCGCCGCTGCCCAGCACTAACTTCATTGGCAGAAGCAGAAAAAGCAGCAGTAACTCTTTGTACAGAGTCAGACTGAGCGAGACGCTGGGACTGACATCTCCGCTGAGCAGGCTCCACTGCGGCAGAAGAATTGGAGACCGCAGCGGAGATGGCCCGAGATTCCCCCTGTGCAGAGGCGGGAACTCTACCCCTAACATTACCCCCCTCCTAGGGCCCCCCTCCTTGGGCTTTGCTACGTTCGAAGGCAGCAAGGAGCTGCGGAGCCTGAATGTGCTCAGCAGGCTCCCAGGACCTATCCTCAGGACCGTAACCCTTCCAGTCCACCAAATAAACTTTTTTGCCACGTACCACCTTGCACCCCAAAATAGCATTCACCTCGTGATCGTCAGTAGACGAACCCGATGTCCCGGCAGATGACTCAGAAAACCGGGACATGTATACGGGTTTCAAGAGGGACACATGAAAGGTGTCGGTGATACCCAGGCTTGGAGGAAGGGCCAGACTGTAGACCACAGGGTTAACCTGCTCGAGGACCTTGAAGGGACCCAAGTAGCGAGGTGCAAACTTAGTGGACTCAACACGCAGCCTGATGTTATGGGCGGAGAGCGACACTAAGTCGCCAGGAGCAAAGGTCAGAGCGGGGCGCCGATGAGCATCGGCGGAGGACGTCATTCTCTCCTTGGAGGCCCGAATGGCATCAGAAGACTCAGAAAACCGGGACATGTATACGGGTTTAAGGAGGGACACATGAAAGGTGTCGGTGATACCTAGGCGTGGAGGAAGGGCTAGACGGTAGACCACAGGATTAAACTGTTCGAGGACCTTGAAGGGACCCAAGTAGCGAGGTGCAAACTTAGTGTGGCTCTCCGCCCGCAGCCTGATGTTAGGGGCAGAGAGCGACACTAAGTCGCCAGGAGCAAAGGTCGGGGCAGGGCACGGATGTGCATCGGCGGAGGACCTCATTCTCTCCTTGGAGGCCCGGATGGCATCTTGAGTGCGGTCCCAAATGTCCCGTGCCTCCACTGCCCAGTCTGCCACCCTGGAGTCAGCAGAGGATGCGGGCATAGGCACAGGAACCCGCGGATGCTGGCCGAAATTAAGGAGGAAAGGAGTCTGACCGGTGGAGTCGGCTACAGCGTTGTTAAGGGCAAACTCTGCCCATGGTAACAATGATGCCCAGTCATCCTGTCTGGCAGAAACAAAATGTCGTAAATATGTGACGAGAGTCTGATTGGCCCTCTCAACCAACCCATTCATCTCGGGATGATAAGCCGAGGAGAGATTCAACTCAATACTGAGTAGACGACAAAGCTCTCTCCAGAATCGAGACGCATACTAGGGACCCCGGTCACGGACAATCTTGTCCGGCATACCGTGTAAGCGAAAGATATGCTTGATGAACAATGCTGCCAGAGCCCGTGCAGAAGGTAGCCATGGAAGAGGCACCAAATGAACCATTTTGGACCATCTCCCAGGGCCTGTCCACCACCGGCAAGGGGTAAAGCACCCCAGCTGTCCATTGCCAAGGAGACTTGTTCTTGGCGCAAGAGACACACGCCCGAACATAGGCTGCGACATCACGAGCCATATGCGGCCACCAGTATGTCCTCGCCAGTAACTCAGATATCCTTTTGGAACCAAAATGTCCACCCACCCTGGACGAGTGAGCCCAAGAGAGAACCTCCGGTTGCAAACTGGATGGTACAAAAGTCGTGCCCAGAGGCACAGACTCAAGCGAAACCAGAGCCACAGTTCTCAGGCTCTCAGTGGGGACAATAAGCCGAGGCTCCTCTTCCTCCTCCACAGATGATACAACAGAGAGAAAGAGAGCGTTGGCACAAATGTTCTTTTCCCCAGAAAGAAAATGGAGGGTAAAATGAAAGCGGGAGAAGAACAAGGACCATCTGGCCTGGCGAGAATTCAACCACTGGGCTGTCTGCAGGTATACCAAATTCTTGTGATCTGTGAAGACTTGGAAGGGAAAACGAGCTCCCTCCAAGAGATGTCTCCACTCCGAGAAAGCCAACTTCATGGCTAGCAACTCCCTGTCCCCGATGGAATAATTCCTCTCTGCTGGTGAGAAGGTCTTAGAGAAGAAGAAGCAAGGATGCTTCCGACCTTGAGCATCCTTTTGGAAAAGGACTGCTCCAGCACCAACAGATAAGGCATCCACCTCCATAATAAATGGCTTATCTACATCGGGGCGATGTAGGATGGAAGCGCTAGCGAAATGTGACTTAATAGAGTTAAAGGCCTTGGAGACCTCCTCAGACCACAATTTGGGATTTTCTCCCTTCTTGGTGAGGGCAACCAAGGGAGCTACCAAAGTTGAGAAGTGTGGAATGAACTGGCGATAGTAGTTAATGAACCCCATAAAGCGCTACACCGCTTTAAGAGAATGGGGTTCCTGCCAGTCCATCACAGCCTGTAGTTTGGCAGGATCTATAGCCAATCCCTGGGCGCAGATGATATAGCCCTGGAAAGGTAAGGACTCCTGCTCGAACACACACTTCTCCAACTTGGCATAGAGGGAGTTTGCCGGTAGGAGGTCGAAGACTTTGCAAACATCTCTCCGGTGGGAGTCAATATCTGAAGAGTAGATGGGAATATCATCCAGATAGACTACGACCGAGGTGGAGAGCATATCTCAGAAGATGTCGTTCACAAAGTCTTGGAAAACGTCTGGGGCATTACAGAGTCTGAAGGGCATCACCAGATACTCATAGTGCCCATCCCTGGTGTTAAAAGCCGTCTTCCATTCGTCCCCCTCATGGATGCAAATCAGGTTGTAAGCACCCCGCAGATCTAATTTAGTAAATACCTTTGCTCCCGAAGCCTATCAAAAAGCTCAGATATCAGGGGCAAAGGATACTTATTCTTAACGGTGATGGCGTTAAGACCCCTATAATCTATGCATGGACGTAGTTCCCCATTCTTCTTCTGCACGAAAAAGAACCCTGCCCCAGCAGATGACACTGACTTCCTGATGAACCCTCTTGCCAGATTCTCTTGAATGTACTGAGACATTGCCTCCGTCTCCGGGAGAGATAACGGATAGTCTCGACCCCGGGGAGGCTCAGCACCAGGCAAGAGATCAAAAGGACAGTCATAGGGGCGATGGGGGGGGAAAGGTCTCCGCCGTCTTTTTGGAGAACACGTCCGCATAGGACCAATATTGCTTGGGGAGAGAGGATAGATCTGTGGGTACCTCTGTAGTAGCAACCTGAACGCACTCCCTCTGACACTTACCCCCACAAGATTCACCCCATCTCAGAATTCTGCCTGAGGACCACTCGATATGAGGAGAGTGGTACCGTAGCCAAGATATCCCCAACAGGACCTCATCAATTCCCTCAGGAATGACGAGCAGAGATATAATCTCCTGATGGGATGGCGACATGGACAGAGTAAAAGGGATGGTCTGGTGTGTTATCTGTGAGGGCTGTGTGTTATGGCTCGCGGAACGCACCAAATAATAAGATAGGTAGAATAAGGTGCGTTCGCAGCCCGAGGACCACCGTGCAGATATGGAACCTGCTGCCAAGTAATGACGGACTATATGGCGGTACAATGTGACTACACACACGGGTTAACTTCACCCTGTGTGAAGGAAGCGAACCCTGTTAAGTCACAGGGTCGCGGTACCGCACACAAAAGCACAAGCAAGGAGTCTCCGAGCTCAGTCCTAAGACTTGGGATCTGAGTCTATGTAGACTACTTGCGGTCGACACCGTAACTGGGGTGTCAGCGTAACCAAAATAATAACTAATGAATGCACAAGAGTGCGTGCGGTGCCGCACTGGCGGACGCCACTAACCACCCAGGCTTGGGTCAGGAAAGCGCTGTGAAAGCACACGGCGCCGCACTGGCGGACACAGCAACTAGACGCTGTATTGGTGTGTAACGTGCTGTTGGGTAAGTCGGGCGCTAGACAGCAATCATACACGTTCCGCGAACAGTCATCCAATAGGGAGGGTTTTTTAAAGGGAACCTGTCACCCCGTTTTTTCAGTACGAGATAAAAATACTGTTAAATAGGGCCTGAGCTGTGCATTACTATAGTGTATTTTGTGTACCATGATTCCCCACCTACAGTATGCTGCCTAAATAACTTATCAAAGTCGCCGGTTACGCCTGTCAATCAGGCTGGTCAGGTCATATGGGCGTGGCAACATTGCTGTTTCTTCCCCCAGATCTTGCATATCTTTCCGTTGGTGGCGTAGTGGTTTGCGCATGCCCATCTTCTGAATCCACTGGGCAGGAGAAGAAAAAACGCGCGTTCTGTGCTATTTCCCCGGTGATCTGTGGGGGCGGCCATCTTCCTGAGGCCGCGCATACGCATATGGAGTCCTCTGCTGCCCGGGGCTTCAGGAAAATGGCCGCGGGATGCCGCGCGTGCGCAGATGGAGATCGCGGCGGCCATTTTCCTGAAGCCGAGATGCGAACTCGGCCCATATGACCTGACCAGCCTGATTGACAGGCGAAAATGGCAACTTTGGTAAGGTATTTTGGCAGCATAGATGGGGAATCAGGGTACACAAAATACACTATAGTAATGCACAGCTCTGGCCCTATTTAACAGTATTTTTATCTCGTACTGCCCCGGGCATGCTCAGTGTGCGCAAAGTAGGACTTAGTCTCAGAAGCGTCTGCTCGCCGCTGCCCAGCACTGGCTTCAATGGCAGAAGCTGGAAAAGCAGCAGTAATGGTTCGAGATTCCCCCTGTGCAAAGGTGGGAACTCGACACCTAACATTACCCCCCCCTAGGGCCCCCCCCATTGGACCTCGCTACGCTCAAAGGCCGCAATGAGCTGTGGAGCTCGAATGTGTTCAGCAGGCTCCCAGGACCTGTCCTCTGGGCCATAACCCTTCCAATCCACCAAATAGAATTTTTTGTCACATACCACCTTGCACCCCAAAATAGAGTTCACCTCGTAATCGTCCGTAGATGAACCCGATGTCCCGGCAGATGACTCAGAAAACCGGGACATGTATACGGGTTTCAAGAGGGACACATGAAAGGTGTCGGTGATACCCAGGCGTGGAGGAAGGGCCAGACTGTAGACCACAGGGTTAACCTGCTCGAGGACCTTGAAGGGACCCAAGTAGCGAGGTGCAAACTTAGTGGACTCAACACGCAGCCTGATGTTATGGGCGGAGAGCGACACTAAGTCGCCAGGAGCAAAGGTCAGAGCGGGGCGCCGATGAGCATCGGCGGAGGACGTCATTCTCTCCTTGGAGGCCCGAATGGCATCCTGAGTGCGGTCCCAAATGTTCCGTGCCTCAATAGCCCAGTCTGCCACCCTGGAGTCGGCGGAAGACACGGGCATGGGCACAGGGACACGCGGATGCTGGCCGTAATTCAGGAGGAATGGAGTCTGACCGGTGGAGTCGGCTACGGCGTTGTTAAGCGCAAACTCTGCCCACGGTAGCAAGGATGCCCAGTCATCCTGCCTGGCAGAAACAAAATGTCGTAAATATGTGACCAGGGTCTGGTTGGCCCTCTCTACCAACCCATTCATCTCGGGATGATATGCCGAAGAGAGATTCAACTCAATACTGAGTAGACGTCAAAGCTCTCTCCATAATCGAGACGCAAACTGGGGACCCCGGTCACTAACAATTTTGTCTGGCATACCGTGTAGGCGAAAGATATGCTTGATGAACAACACAGCCAGAGCCCGTGCAGAAGGTAGCCGTGGAAGAGGCACCAAGTGCACCATTTTGGAAAAATGGTCAGTGATCACCCAGATTATGGTGCAGTTACGAGACTTGGGTAAGCCCACCACAAAATCCATCCCGACCATCTCCCAGGGCCTGTCCGCCACCGGCATGGGGTAAAACAACCCAGCTGGCCATTGCCGAGGAGACTTGTTTTTGGCGCAGGAGACACATGCCCGAACATAGTCTGTGACGTCACGAGCCATATGCGGCCACCAGTACGTCCTCGCCGAGAGCTCAGATGTCCTCTTGGTCCCAAAGTGTCCACCCACCATGGCTGAGTGAGCCCAAGAGAGAACCTCCGGTTGCAAATTAGATGGAACGAAAATCTTGCCTGGGGGCACAGACTCTAGCAAAACTGGAGCCACCGTTCTCAGGCTCTCTGAAGGGACAAAAAGCCGAGGCTCCTCCTCTGATGATGATGATACTACAGAGCGAGAAAGAGCGTCGGCACGAACGTTCTTCTCCCTGGAAAGAAAATGGAGGGTGAAATGGAACCGGGAGAAGAACAGGGACCATCTAGCCTGACGAGAATTTAGCCGCTGGGATGTCTGTAAATACATCAAGTTCTTGTGGTCTGTGAACACCTGGAAGGGAAAGCTCCCTCCCTCCAGAAGATGTCTCCACTCTGAGAAAGCCAACTTCATAGCTAGCAACTCCCTGTCCCCGATGGAATAATTCCTCTCCGCTGGTGAAAAGGTCTTAGAGAAGAAGAATGCTTCCGACCTTGAGCATTCTTTTGTAAGAGGACTGCTCCAGCACCAACGGATGAGGCATCCACCACCATAATAAATGGTCTTTCTACATCGGGGCGATGTAGGATGGGAGCGCTAGCGAAGTGAGACTTAATCAAGAGAAAGGCCTTGGAGACCTCCTCCGACCACAACTTGGGATTTGCCCCCTTCTTGGTGAGGGCAACCAAGGGAGCTACCAAAGTTGAGAAGTGGGGAATGAACTGGCAATAGTAATTAATGAACCCCATAAAGCGCTGCACTGCTTTGAGAGAATGGGGTTCCTGCCAGCCCATCACAGCCTGTAGCTTGTCAGGATCCATAGCCAATCCCTGGGCAGAGATGATATAGCCAAGGAAAGGCAAGAACTCCTGCTCAAACACACACTTCTCCAACTTGGCATAGAGGGAGTTAGCCCGTAGGAGGTCGAAGACCTTGCAAACATCTCTCCGGTGGGAGTCTATATCTGGAGAGTAGATGAGAATATCATACAGATAAACTACGACCGAGGTGGAAAGCATATCCCGGAAGATGTCGTTCACAAAGTCTTGGAAAACATCTGGGGCATTACAGAGCCTGAAGGGCATCACCAGATATTCATAGTGCCCATTCCTGGTGTTAAAAGCCGTCTTCCATTCATCCCCCTCACGGATGTGAATCAGGTTGTAAGCACCCTGCAAATCTAATTTAGTGAATACCCTTGCTCCCCATAGCCTATCAAAAAGCTCAGATATCAGGGGCAAAGGATACTTATTCTTAACGGTGATGGCGTTAAGACCCCTATAATCTATGCATGGACGTAGTTCCCCATTCTTCTTCTGCACGAAGAAGAACCCTGCCCCAGCAGGTGACACTGACTTCCTGATGAACCCTCTTGCCAGATTCTCTTGAATGTACTGAGACATTGCCTCCGTCTCCGGGAGAGATAACGGATAGATTCGACCCCTGGGAGGCTCAGCACCAGGCAAGAGATCAATAGGACAGTCATAGGGGTGATGGGGCGGAAGGGTCTCCGCCGCCTTTTTAGAGAACACGTCTGCATAAGACCAATATTGCTTGGGGAGAGAGGATAGATCTGTGGGTACCTCTGTAGTAGCAACCTGAACGCACTCCCTCTGACACCTACCCCCACAAGATTCATCCCATCCCAGAATTCTGCCTGAGGACCACTCAATATGAGGAGAGTGGTACCGTAGCCAAGGTGTCTCCAACAAGATCTCATCAATTCCCTCAGGAATGACGAGCAGAGATATAATCTCCTGATGGGATGGCGACATGGACAGAATAAAAGGGATGGTCTGGTGTGTTATCTGTGAGGGCAGTGTCCACCCATTCACCACTCGTACCGTTACTGGTTGAGCTAGCATAACCAGGGGTATTGCGTGACGTTGGGCGAAGGCAGAAGACATAAAATTGCCCTCCACCCCAGAATCCACGCAGAGCTCTACCGAGTGAGTGAATGAGCCTATTGTTATTGTCCCCTTAAAGGACAATTTGGAGGCAAACGTCGCCGTGTCTAGTGTACCTCCACCTACTACCACTAGACGCTGACGTTTCCTCGATCGCTGGGGACATCTGGTGGCAAGATGTCCTGACTGCTGGCAAACATGACAAACCTGGTGTGCACAAGCGGTCCGGGACTTAGATCCCGCTCGTGACACTTCCATGGCCTCATGTGACTCAGGAGCCTGGACTGGAGATTCCAAAGGTTTGGTGAAGGTGGGAGCCAGCCGAAACCTCTGCCTACACTGGGCTCGCTCTAACCTCCGCTCGTGAAAACGGAGGTCAATACGAGTGGACACTGCTATTAACTCCTCCAGTGTGGCGGGAATCTCCCTAGTGGCCAGGGCGTCCTTCACGTGGTCAGCCAGCCCTCTAAAAAATATCGGAATTAGGGCTTTATCTGACCACTCCAGCTCAGATGCTAGAGTGCGGAAGTGGATGGCAAAATGGCTGACCAAGGACGAGCCCTGAGTCAATGCCAACAGTTGGAGCGCCGTATCATGGGTGACACGAGGTCCTAAAAAGACCTGTGAAAGCGCACGGTGCCGCACTGGCGGACACAGCAACTAGATGCTGTATTGATGTGTAACGTACTGTTGGGTAAGTCGGGCGCTAGACAGCAATCATACACCTTCCGCCAACAGTCATGCAATAGGGAGGGTTTTTTAAGAAACGACTTTCACTCACAACACACACACGTTTACAAATGTACACTAGCGCATGGCCATGCGGCCATGCGAGCCTTAAATAGCTGCAGCACGTATAGGACCCTTCAAAGAATGACCAATGGAATTGCTGCAGTACCTGAGCATGTGACTCTAGATCTCCACTGAGAGATCTTGCCCTGGGCATGCTCAGTGTGCAAAGCAGAACTTAGTCCTAGTACCTACAGGACCTTCCGTGAGAAGGACCAATGGAAGTCGCTGCAGTACCTGAGCATGTGACCATAGATCTCCACTGAGAGATCTTGCCCCGGGCATGCTCAGTGTGCGCAAAGTAGGACTTAGTCCCAGAAGCGTCTGCTCGTCGCTGCCCAGCACTGGCTTCAATGGCAGAAGCTGGAAAAGCAGCAGTAACCCTATGCACAGAGTGAAACTGAGCAAGACGCTGTGACCGACGTCTCCACTGAGCAGACTCCACTGCGGCTGGAGAAGAATGGGAGACCGCAGCAGAGATAGTTCAAGATTCCCCCTGTGCAGAGGCGGGAACTCGACACCTAACACAGTGTCGACCCATTCACCACTTGTACCGTTACTGGTTGAGCTAGCATAACCAGGGGTATTGCATGACGTTGGGCGAAGGCAGAAGACATAAAATTGCCCTCCGCCCCAGAATCCACGCAGAGCTCTACCGAGTGGGAGGTTGAGCCTATAGTAATTGTCCCCTTAAAGGACAATTTGGAGGCAAACGTCGCCGTGTCTAGTGTGCCTCCACCTACTACCACTAGACTCTGATGTTTCCTCGACCGCTGGGGACATCTAGTGGCAAGATGTCCTGACTGCTGGCAAACATGGCAGACCTTGAGTGCACATGCGGTTTGGGACTTAGATCCCGCTCGTGACACTTCCATGGCCTTATGTGACTCAGGGACCAGGACCAGAGATTTCAGAGGTTTGGCGAAGGTGGGAGCCAGCCGAAACCTCTGCCTACACTGGGCTCGCTCTAACCTCCGCTCGTTAAAATGGAGGTCGATACAAGTGGAGACAGCTATTAACTCCTCCAGTGTGGCAGGAATCTCCCTAGTGGCCAGAGAGTCCTTCACGTGATCAGCCAGCCCCCTCCAAAATATGGGGATAAGAGCTTTATCCGACCACTCCAGCTCAGATGCTAAGGAAGGGAAGTGGACGGCAAAATGGTTGACCAAGGACAAACCCTGAGTTAATGCCAGCAGTTGGAGTGCCGTGTCATGGGTGACTCGATGTAGTGGACAAGGTTGCTGCAGCCATGCTAGCAGCCTGTACAGCAACTGCGGTAACATCCACAGCTGAGGTTGTGCTCTCGAGAGCCGCCAACCTACCCTCCAGCTGCTGGATATACCGCAAGGATTGCTGAATGTCTGCCATTTACTAGCCAGACCCTGGCGCTAGTATTCTGTTAGGGCTAGCGGAACGCACCGAGTAAATATAGATGTTTTATTGTTATTGGTGCGTTTGCAGCCCGGGGTCCACCATGCAGGAGAACCTGCTGCTAGCAAATGGTGGAACTATATGGTGGTATGAACTAGCTCTGTTATTTCACAGAGTAGCCGTGAAAGCAAAGCACTGCGCCCTGTTAGGCTTCACAGAGGCACGTGCAGCCAGGATCTCGAGGTAAATAGAACACTGACTCACGAATCCCCTACAAGATTTACTATCTCCAGAAAATTTTTCTGGCAGCGGGAGGCGAGATAATGTCGGAACAGGGGTGGCAGTGGACAAGGTTGCTGCAGCCACGCTAGCAGCCTGTACAGCAACTGCGGTAACATCCACAGCTGAGGTTGTGCTCTCGAGAGCCGCCAACCTACCCTCCAGCTGCTGGATATACCGCAAGGATTGCTGAATGTCTGCCATTTACTAGCCAGACCCTGGCGCTAGTATTCTGTTAGGGCTAGCGGAACGCACCGAGTAAATATAGATGTTTTATTGTTATTGGTGCGTTCGCAGCCCGGGGTCCACCGTGCAGGAGAACCTGCTGCTAGCAAATGGCGGAACTATATGGCGGTATGAACTAGCTCTGTTATTTCACAGAGTAGCCATAAAAGCAAAGCACTGCGCCCTGTTAGACTTCACAGTGGCACAGGCTAACTACCCAACTGAGAGTAGTCAGTGGTCATGCATGCACACAAAACTCCTTGCCGGAGGTGCCAGCATTCTAGGGGCTTATTTCAGCCAGGTCCCTGAATACACAGAAACACAATCTCCTCGCCGGAGGTGTCAGCATTCTAGGGGCTTATTTCAGCCGGGTCCCTGAACACACTCTTACATGACCACACTGGCGCAAAGCATATAACATAGAAAGATACTAGCGCATGGCCGTGTGGCCATGCGAGCCTTAAATAGTTGCAGCACATACAGGACCTTCCTAGCAGGACCAATGAGAGGCTGCCACAGAGCCTGAGCACCTACAAGACCTTCTTGAAGGACCAATGGCTTTAGTTGCAGTATCTGAACATGTAACCCTCGATCTCCACTGAGAGATCTTACTCTGGGCATGCTCAGAACGAGAAAAGAAGGACTTAGTTCCAGAAGCGTCTGCTCACCGCTGCCCAGCACTGACTTCAATGGCAGAAGCAGGAAAAGCAGCAGTAACTCTTTGTACAGAGTCAGACTGAGCGAGACGCTGGGACTGACGTCTCCGCTGAGCAGGCTCCACTGCGGCAGGAGAAGAATGGGAGACCGCAGCGGAGATGGCACGAGATTCCCCCTGTGCAGAGGCGGGAACTCGACCCCTAACAGAAGGGCTCTCCAAATGCGACATAGCATCCACAAATGATCCCAGCCAAATTTGTGTTCAAAATGTCAAACAATGCTCATTCCCTCCCGAGCCCTTCCGTGCGCCCATATAGTAATTTTCCCCCACATTTGTGGTATCGACATATTCAGGAAAAATTCCACAACAGATTGCATTGTTCAATTTCTCACCTGTGAAAATAAAAAAATGGGGTTAAAATAAAATTTTTGTGGAAAAATGTGTTTTTTTATTTTCACAGCTCAACGTTATAAACTTCTGTAAAGCACCTGAGGGTTCAAGGTGCTCACCATACATTTACACACATATCCTTTAGGGTTCTGGTTTCCAAAATGGGGTCTCTTGTTGGGGGTTTCCACTGTGTAAGCACATCAAGGACTCTCCAAATGCAACATGGCATCCACAAATGATCCCAGCCAAATTTGCACACTCTTGTGTAGTCACCTGGAATGGTTTTCACTTCACAGGTGTGCCCTGTCAGGTTTAGTAAATGGGATTTATTGCCTTATAAATGGGGTTGGGACCATCAAAGTTGTGTTGTGCAGAAGTCTGGTGGATACACAGTTGAAAGTCCTACTGAATAGACTGTTAGAATTTGTATTATGGCAAGAAAAAAGCAGCTAAGTAAAGAAAAATGAGTGGCAATCATTACTTTAAGAAATGAAGGTCAGTGAGTCCGAAAAATTGGCAAAAACTGTCAAGCGCTACAAAGAAACTGGCTCACATGAGCACCGCACCAGGAAAGGAAGAACAAGAGTCACCTCTGCTTCTGAGGATAAGTTTATCAGAGTCACCAGCCTCAGAAATCGCAGGTTAACAGCAGCTCAGATTAGAGACCAGGTCAATGCCACACAGAGTTCTAGCAGCAGACACATCTCTGCAACAACTGTTAAGAAGAGACTTTGCGCAGCAGGCCTTCATGGTAAAATAGCTGCTAGGAAACCACTGCTAAGGACAGGCAACAAGCAGAAGAGCCTTGTCTGGGCTAAAGAACACATGGAATGGACGTTAGACCAGTGGAAATCTGTGCTTTGGTCTGATGAGTCCAAATTTGAGATCTTTGGTTCCAACCACCGTGTCTTTGTGCTAAGCAGAAAAGGTGAACGGATGGACTCTACATCCTTGGTTCCCACCATGAAGCATGGAGGAGGAGGTGTGATGGTGTGGGGGTGCTTTGCTGGTGACACTGTTGGGGATTTGTTCAAAATTGAAGGCATACTGAACCAGCATGGCTACCACAGCATTTGCAGCGGCATGCTATTCCATCCGGTTTGCTTTTAGTTGGACCATCATTTATTTTTCAACAGAACAATGACCCCAAACACACCTCCAGGCTGTGTAAGGGCTATTTGACCAAGAAGGAGAGTGAAGGGGTGCTACGCCAGATGACCTGGTCTCCATAGTCACCAGACCTGCATTGAGATGGTTTGGAGTGAGCTGGACCGCAGAGTGAAGGGAAAAAGATCCAAGTGCTAAGCATCTCTGGGAACTCCTTTATGATTGTTGGAAGACCATTCCCAGTGACTACCTCTTGAAGCTCATCAAGAGAATGCCAAGAGTGTGCAAAGCAGTCATCAAAGCAAAAGGTAAGAACAAGTACCACTGATACATAACTTAGAAAAGTAACGGGATACCATCCCATATATTTTGGACAATACACAAGTCACCAGGACACTCCAAACATATTAATCCTACAAAAGACAAGGAGTAAAAATCCCATACACAGGTATAAAAGGAACGTATAACAATCTTTATTAAGCAAATATACAACATACAGACTGACTATACAAGGTCCAGAAACTGGTGCAAATACAGAGGACACAGACACTGTGGTAACACATGGGGCATAATAAACTGATGACCTCAGATGAAAGGTAATCAAACGTATCTCAATACGAGGAAGCACAACGCGAAACGCGCGTCGGGGCTGCTGGCGACACGCACTGGCACATGAATGCGGGTAAGATGAACGGTGTACCCTCCACTTTCGCCATGATTTAACTCTAGATGTGACAGGCAATATGTGTAGTTTGGTAGTCAGATACGGTTCAGGCTACATATAATATAATACCATATAAGACTTGCAGCACCGTATTGAGATACGTTTGATTACCTTTCATCTGAGGTCATCAGTTTATTATGCCCCATGTGTTACCACAGTGTCTGTGTCCTCTGTATTTGCACCAGTTTCTGGACCTTGTATAGTCAGTCTGTATGTTGTATATTTGTTTAATAAAGATTGTTATACGTTCCTTTTATACCTGTGTATGGGATTTTTACTCCTTGTCTTTTGTAGGATTAATCAAAGCAAAAGGTGGCTACTTTGAAGAACCTAGAATATAAGACATATTTTCAGTTGTTTCACACTTTTTTGTTAAGTATATAATTCCACATGCGTTAATTCATAGTTTTGATGCCTTCAGTGTGAATATACAATTTTCATAGTCATGAAAATACAGGAAAATCTTTAAATGAGAAGGTGTGTCCAAACTGTATATCCATGGCTATTGCAAGTAGTGGCTTGGGTATTGTAGCCTAGAATCACTGTTGATATAATGTGTTCTGTTCCTAAGATTTTGTATTATATCATGCTCGTCTAGCAGGAAAAAAGAGTTTTCCAGGACTGAAGAGGCGCCGAGTCTGGAGTTACCCATCTGAGGTAATGGCACCATTTGTATGCAGCGCAGGACATAAATAAAGTACTTTTTCAAAGTTATGCAAGGTACCTATTAAAAGGGTTGTCCACCCTTAGGCTACAAATATGCAGTTACTCTATATGACTGCAGACTTATGAGTGCATGCTGTCAGGATTCTCTGATGCTGAAAGAGTGGATGTGTGACCACAAGTATGCTGTCACGTGCAGACTAGAAGTGCGTGACCTCACTCTCTAGAAGTGATTTAAGCGAGGCCGGACATGTCTAGTTGGAATGTGGATGGGTGTATGCAAATCACACACTTGCAGTCTCAAGACTGCCAGCTCTTGGCACCAGCATCAGAGAATCCTCACAGTGTGCACACTGCGCACTGTGAGGATTCACAGTCTGCAGTCACATAGATTAACTGAAGACTTGCACCCTACGCCTGGACAACCCCTAAAAGGTATAGAGGGGTTTTAGGAACCCTATTTACATTCTTTAAAAGGTGATAAGTAGGGTTTAAAACTGGTGACAGGTTCCATTTTTTAAGTACAAATTTCCAGGCTGTGAATATTTCATTAGCTACGCTAACACAGCAAAATCAACTCCTGGAAATAAATAAATGGCATATTTGCGAGCAATGTGATTACAGACATTTGGTATCTTGGATCTATTTTGCATTATCCATATTTCAGCATCGAAAAAATAAATGAGAAAAATAGGTCCTGGCCCGATTTAGAACAATTCTATTTGCCGCGACACAGTCCAATGTCTTTATCATTACAAATAAATAGCTGTCATGTCGGGAGGCAGCCATGCTGAAATCCTAATTACTTCTCAAGATCCTGAGAAGACACCGAGCAAGAAATAATAAGGAGACGGATGTATTTTCTAATACTTGTAAGACGCAGGGGCATCTGAAGACTTGGGAATAAAGCAGCGTGGCATTTATTGGGATATTACGAAGACTTCCAGAATCTTAATCTCATCTCTGTGTTTTGTATCTATTGTGTCTTTACAATTGTCATCTGTCCCTACTATGAATTCCATCTGTTCCAGAACGGAAAGCCCCAGCGGACGTTTCGCCGCCCTTTTCTGGTGACTTTCCCCCAGTGTCAGGTCTAGTGGTGTCTGACTACGCTGAACGCATCCAACCAAGCACAGAACACAAGGAGCTAATAAGATGAATCTATTAGCATTCAGGTCAGGGATTCAAGGACATCCTTTACAAGTTCAAGTGGTTGTGCTTGAAGCAGCGTTACAAAAAAAAAAAATCCAGAATTCTGCAATCCTTAATATTAGGAGATTGTGCAGCCGAAAGCATCAATTATTAAGGTTAATATTATGAAAATGCCATTTTCATGTCCCTTCTTAACAGCTTAATCCAATTAAATATTTAAGCGGACACCGTAGCAGGATGTATGCATGTTGACTTCATGATTTAAGACACAAAGTGAAGGGGGCGGATGTGCGTGAAGATAGACAGACTAATGGACGATTGCAGGGACTGGAACGTACCTTATGGTCAGCAAGTGCAACTCTACTAAATGGGATTAATGGGTTGACATAAAAAAGCAGAAACACAACATATTCTGAGCTTCTGATATACAATGGGTACGGAAAGTATTACATTTTTCACCCTTTGTTTTATTGCAGCCATTTGGTAAATTCAAAAAAGTTATTTTTTGTCTCATTAATGTACACTCTGCACCCCATGTTGACTGAAAAAAACAGAAATGTAGAAATTTTTGCATATTTATTAAAAAAGAAAAACTGAAATATCACATGGTCATAAGTATTCAGACCCTTTGCTCAGACACTCAAATTTAAGTCCATTTCCTTGTGATCCTCCTTGAGATGGTTCTACTCCTTCATTGGAGTCCAGCTGTGTATAATTAAACTGATCGGACTTGATTTGGAAAGGCGCACACCTGTCTATATAAGACCTCACAGCTCACAATGCATGTCGGACCAAATGAGAATCTTGAGGTCAAAGGAACTGGCCAAAGAGCTCAGAGGTAGAATTGTGGCAAGGCACAGATCTGGCCAAGGTTACAACAGAATTTCTGCAGTACTCAAGGTTCCTAAGAGCACAGTGGCCTTCATAATCCTTAAATGGAAGAAGTTTTGGACCGCCAGAAGTCTTCCTAGACCTGACCGTCGTGCCAAACAGAGCAATCGTGGGAGAAGAGCCTTGGTGAGAGAGGTAAAGAAGAACCCCAAGGTCACTGTGGCTGAGCTCCAGAGATGCAGTAGGGAGATGGGAGAATGTTCCACAAAGTCAACTATCACTGTAGCCCTCCACCAGTTGAGCCTTTATGGAAGAGTGGCCCAGCGGAAGCCTTTCCTCAGTGAAAGCCTGCATAGAGTTTGCTAAAAAAACACATGAAGGGCTCCCAGACTATGAGAAATAAGATTCTCTGGACTGATTAGATAAATATAGACCTTTTTGGTGATAATTCTAAGCTGTATGTGTGGAGAAAACCAGGCACTGCTCATCACCTGCCCAATACAATCCCAACTGTGAAACATGGTGGTGGCAGCATCACGCTATGGGGGTCTTTTTCAGCTGCAGGGACAAGACGACTGATTGCCATTGAAGGAAAAATGAATGTGGCCGAGTACAGAGATATTCTGGATGAAAACCTCTTCCAGAGTGCTCTGGACCTCAGACTTGGCCGAAGGTTCACCTTCCAACAAGACAATGACCCTAAGCACACAGCTAAAATAACAAAGGAGTGGCTTCAGAACCACTCTGTGACCATTCTTGACCGTCCCAGCCAGAGCCCTGACCTAAACCCAATTGGGCATCTCTGGAGAGACCTGAAAATGGCGTCCACCAACGTTCACCATCCAACCTGACGGAACTGGAGAGGATCTGCAAGGAAGAATGGCAGAGGATCCCCAAATCCAGGGGGGAAAAACTTGTTGCATCAATCCCAAGAAGACTCATGGCTGTACTAGCTCAAAAGGTGCTTCTACTCAATACTGAGCAAAGGGCTGAATACTTATGACCATGTGATATTTCAGTTTTTCTTTTTTAATACATTTGCAAAAATTTCTACTTTTTTGTTTTTTCCCGTCAAGATGAGGTGCAGAGTGTACATTAATGAGAAAAAAATGAACTTTTTTGAATTTACCAAATGGCTGCAATGAAACAAAGAGTGAAAAATTTAAAGGGGTCTGAATACTTTCCGTACTCACCGTAATGTCTGCAATCTATGCGGGGAGGGCAGCGTTTGTGTACTGATGTCCCATCTATTACAATAACTTTTTTTGGCCCTAAAAAGCATGCAAAAATAAAAAAATTTTACAAACATTTTTTGTGTGTATTTTTTTGCAATTCTTTTGTTTATTTCTACAACTAAAGAGCCCGATTCATCATTTGCATTTTTGTTTAGAAGTCGTTTTATCATTTTGCTTTTCAATGTTTTGTTTATTAAGAATCAAGAAATAAATTACAACAACTTGTAAAACAGACGGAGTGATAAATCCGATACATATAACATTCGGAAAGGCTTCAAAGCCCACATAGTCAACAAGAAGGAACAGAAAAATCACCAACGATTTGTAAAATACACTGGTCATAGCATCAGTAGTACAATAAATGAAAGATTCTTAATTTTTTTTCGAACAGGAGTTATCAGTATGTCTATGATTCCAATTTGAAACAGTTCTGAAATAACTAGAAACCACGAAGAGGGAAAAGACATAAAGAAATTGTTTTATTTTTTTTTTGTGTGTCAATTGTTGATATTTTTGGCCCCAAATTGTTCAAAATGGTGCACAACATTAAAAATGTTCTTTATTTTTTTTTTGTCTTTAGCGAGTCACCGTTGTTTTAATTTTTATTTCATAGATCAATAGTACACATGAAAATAAGAAAGTTTAGAAATCCGCTTCTTTCTCCTCCTGGATTGATCATTCCCTCTCAATTCATGGGAAAAGTCTGTATTCAGTGAATACAGATTTTCCCATTATAGAGATAGGATATAACAGTTGGTGCCTATAAACTTCTACGTAGAAGAGAGGAGGGAGGAGCTAGAAGGATACAAAAAAAATCTGCGTCAAGAGCTACTCAAATGACAGTTACTGTCCTCCATAGAACTTTATAATCACCAACCAACAGCTCCTATCTCAGTCATGGAAAAATCTCTATTCACTGAATACAGATTTTACCCGTTGAGAATTTTGACAGGGAGAAACAAGCAGAATTGTCTGATAAGGTATATTGCAAAGTTTCCTATTGCAATGTGTACTATTGATTTATGAAAAAAGCAAAATAAAAACAACAGTTACTCTGTAACCTTTTTTTGTGACTCTGTAGCATAAAAATTTGCGTGTTCTGCTAAAATATCACAAAATTCACACAAATATTCCAGATGTACAGGTGTGTCTCAAAAAATTAGAATATTATCAAAAAGTTAAGTTTGTTTCAGTTCTTCTATACAAAAAGTGAAACCCATATATTATATAGAGTCATTACAAACAGAGTGATGTATTTCAAGTCTTTATTTCTGTTAATGTTGATGATTATGGCTTACAATCGGTGAAAACCCAAAAGTCATTATCTCAGTAAATTAGAATAATTAACAAAAAAACACCCGCAAAGGCTTGCTAAGCTTTTATATAGGTCCCTTAGTCTGTTTCAGTAGCTCCACAATCATGGGGAAGACTGCTGACTTCACAGATGTCCAGAAGGCAGTCATTAACACACTCCACAAGAAGAGTAAGCCATAAAAGGTCATTGCTAAAGAAGCTGGCTGTCCACAGAGTGCTGTATCCAAGAATATTAATGGAAAGTTGAGTAGAAGGAAAAAGCATGGTAGAAAAAGGTGCACAACAGGCGTTAAACATCCAAAACTAGACAAAAAAGGCATAAATGCAACAATGAATGATGATACTTTTAAGTTCCTGAATTTTTTGGTTCTATTTTTTTCTATTTCGTTTTTTACTTTTACAAGTCATGTGATATCTAGTTCATATGGTTTCAAAATTCCTCTGAGGAAAACACGGTTGGAAAGGAACAATAAAGGTCACCAGAGAAATTGCTTTAAATATAGGAAAAAAACCAAACTTATTATTTTAAATCTAGTGAATTGTGTGAAAAAAGTACCATACCTTTACCTTTGTGCGATTGTGAAAAAAAAAAACTCAAACACAAAATAACACAAAAAAAATGAAGAAAAGCCATTCAAAAATAGTGTACTCATTGACCTCCAGCCACATCATGCAAAAAAAAAATTTTCAACAAAAAAATTACAATAACACTTTAAAAACAAGTTTTTGCATGAAACTTTTTTGAAGGCTGCGCTCTGTCCCCGCTCCTGACCACACAACCCCTGAGATCAGCACTTATGGATGTACACTATGTATTCCTGTGTAATAACAGTTATTGTAAGTCATGTACAAACTATGTTTATTTCATTAACGAGAGGGTTCTGGTTTGCAATGTGATTAAAATTTATTTATTTCAAAGATTTGCTTGCTGTTTGTGAATGAAAAAAGTCTTTTTCATAACTATTGGCTGAAAACTCATCCTGGTTATATTTTGCGGATACAGGTGCATGGCTCAGATCTATTGGACAGTATTCCAGTGAGTTTTTAGCCTCTGGATGTAGATGAAATGTTTTAATAAAATGATGGCAAACAGAGATTTTAAAGGAATGAAATACAAAGTACATAAATACTGACGTCAAAAACTTTGCTCAGTCAGTCATAGGTGCTAAAGAACCCACTGAATGCTAAAATTTCAAGAGGACCTGTTACTTGCTGAAAAGATGTGAGTGAATTTTGTATAATACCCCGGCCTCCGCGATTCTGCCGCTCTTTTCTGTTTTGCTCTGTGTCACTCCACTGCAGAGATATTCACATTTGTTGCTTTTATGTGCAGTATGTGAAATCTATACCTACAGTGCAACTGGGCATTTCTTCAGAGTCGTCTCCGAGGGAGTGTGCTGTCACTCCTCCCTACCAATCACAGCTTAGCAGTGTCTGAGACTGCTAGACTGTGATTGGCAGTATCTGGTGGGGAGGGGTTATAGCGCACACCCCCAGAGAAAACGTTGAAGGAACGCCCAGTCAGGGCCGGCTCCAGGTTTTTGAGGGCCCCGGGCGAAAGAGTCTCAGTGCCCCCCCTTAACACATACCAAGATTTATGATGCATAGATACAGAAGAGAAATATGGGGATAGTACAATGCCAGATTTCACTTCTTACATGAGTGATAGCTATTGTAAATTCTACAATACCATAGAGCAGAGGAGCTTTATATAAGTCAACCCCTAATATGCCAATTTTTGTGACCTACTCCCTCTTCCTCAGTTACCAGTAGGCATTTTATTGTTAGCTGAACTTGCTGCAAAGAAAAAACTTGCATACATTGAAAAAATTTTTAATGGAAAACTTTTTAAAGTAAACATTAGAAAGTATTTATGTAGAACATTTGTAAAAGTGCAAAATGGGTACATATAGCACAGCCATGTAGTATATAGGACAGCCCACATAGTATGTAGCACAGCCACGTAGTATATAGCACAGCCCACATAATATATAACACAGCCCACGTAGTGTATAACACAGCCCACATAGTATATAACACTGCGCACGTAGTATATAACACAGACCACATAGTATATAACACAGGCAACGTAGTATATAACACAGCCCAAGTAGTATATAACACAGCCATGTAGTATATAGCACAGCCACGTAGCATATAACACAGCCCATGTAGTATATAACACAGCCCACGTAGTATATAACACAGCCCACGTAGTATATAACACAGCTCATGTAGTATATAACACAACCACGTAGCATATAACTCAGCCCATGTAGTTTATAACACAGCCCATGTAGTTTATAACACAGCCCATTTAGTATATAGCGTAGCCACGTAGTATATAACACAGCCCACGTAGTATATAGCACAGCCGCATAGCATATAACACAGCCCACGTAGTATATTACACAGCTCACATAGCATATAGCATGGCCACGTAGCATATAACACAGCCACGTAGTATATAGCACAGCCACGTAGCATATAACAGCCCACGCAGCATACAGTTAGGTCCGTATATATTTGGACAGAGACAACATTTTTCTAATTTTGGTTATAGACATTACCACAATGAGGGTATCCACATTAAAATTGGATGAAGGGTTTAGGAGTTTCAGCACCTTAACATGTGCCACCCTGTTTTTAAAGTGACCAAAAGTAATTGGACAATTGACTCCAAGGCTGTTTCATGGACAGGTGTGGGCAATCCCTTCGTTATGTCATTCTCAATTAAGCAGATAAAAGGCCTGGAGTTGATTTGAGGTGCGGTGCTTGCACTTGGAAGGATTTGCTGTGAAGTAAACATGCGGTCAAAGGCGCTCTCCATGCAGGTGAAACAAGCCATCCTTAAGCTGCGAAAACAGAAAAAAATCATCCGAGAAATTGCTACAATATTAGGAGTGGCAAAATCTACAGTTTGGTACATCCTGAGAAAGAAAGAAAGCACTGGTGAACTCATCAATGCAAAAAGACCTGGGCGCCCACGGAAGACAGTGGTGGATGATCGCAGAATAATCTCCATGGTGAAGAGAAACCCCTTCACAACAGCCAACCAAGTGACCAACACTCTCCAGGAGGTCGGCGTATCAATATCCAAATCTACCATAAAGAGAAGACTGCATGAAAGTAAATACAGAGGGTTCACTGCACGGTGCAAGCCACTCATAAGCATCAAGAAGAAAAAGGATCGACTGGACTTTGCTAAAAAACATCTAAAAAAGCCAGCACAGTTCTGGAAGAACTTTCTTTGGACAGATGAAACCAAGATCAACCTCTACCAGAATGATGGAAAGAGAAAAGTATGGTGAAGTCTTGGTACAGCTCATGATCCAAAGCATACCACATAATCTGTAACACCCGGCGGAGGCAGTGTGATGGAGTGGGCATGTATGGCTGCCAGTGGCACTGGGTCACTAGTGTTTATTGATGATGTGACACAGGACAGAAGCAGCCGAATGAATTCTGAGGTATTCAGAGACATACTGTGTGTTCAGATCCATCCTAATGCAGCCAAACTGATTGGTCGTCGTTTCATACTACAGATGGACAATGACCCAAAACATAAAGCCAAAGCAACCCAGGAGTTTATTAAGGCAAAGAAGTGGAATATTCTTGAATGGCCCAGTCAGTCACCTGATCTCAACCCAATTGAGCAGCATTTCACTTGTTAAAGACTAAACTTCAGACAGAAAGGCCCACAAACAAACAACAACTGAAAACCACCACAGTGAAGGCCTGGCAGAGCATCAAAAAGGAGGAAACACAGCGTCTGGTGATGTCCATGAGTTCAAGACTTCAGGCAGTCATTGCCAACAAAGGGTTTTCAACCAAGTACTAAAAATGAACATTTTATTTAAAATTATTGAATCTGTCCAATTACTTTTGGTCCCTTTAAAAACAGGGTGGCACATGTTAAGAAGCTGAAACTCCTAAACCCTTCATCCAATTTTAATGTGGATACCCTCAAATGAAAGCTGAAAGTCTGAACTTCAACTGCATCTGAATTGATTTGTTTAAAATTCATTGTGATAATGTCTATAACCAAAATTCAAAAAATGTTGTCTCTGTCCAAATATATATGGACCTAACTGTATAACACAGCCCACATAGTATGTAGCTGCACAGCCACGTAGTATATAGCACAGCCCACCTAGTGTATAGCATAGCCACGTAGTATATAGTAGTGTGGGCACCATATCCCTGTTAAAAAAATGAATTAAAATAAAAAATAATTATATACTCACCTTCTGGCGGCTCCCAGATCCAGCCCAGGCCTTAGCGATGCTCCCGCCAGCTCCCGTTCCCAGTAATGCCTCGCGGCAATGACCTGTGATGACGTAGTGGTCTCGCATGATGCTACGTCATCTGGGGTCATTGCCGCGAGGCATTATTGGGAACGGGAGCTGCCGAGACCATTGAGAGGAGCAGGAAGGCTGCGTGGGACACCAGAAGGTGAGAATAGCACAATTTTTTATTTTTTAAAAATTATTTTTAACATTATATCTTTTTACTATTGATGGTGCCTATGCAGTAAATAGTAAAAAGTTAAAAAGTTGGTCACACATGTCAAAATGGGCCCCCCGTCTTGCTAGGGCCCCGACACTTACCCGGGTCCGCCGAGTGCTGACGCCGGCCCTGTGCCCAGTTATATTACAAGCAGACATGTCACATATTACCCTGAAAAAGCAACAAATGTGAATATCTCTGCAATGGAGCAACGAAGTGCAGAAAGGAAAAGACCAGCAGGATCAAGGGAGCTGTGGGATTTTTACAAGGTATATAACTCATTTTTTAGCAAGTGACAGGTCATTTTTAAGGAGCAGCAGCACTTAATTGAGAGCCATTCCCCTTACCTTTCAACCAGTTTTGCTCATTTCCCATCAGAGTGCAGTAAAAACTATATACAGATTTATTGAACATCTATAGAATTTCTCTGCACCCAGACCCCTACTGATTCAAACTGGCTATATCACTTTGTCATGTCAAAAGTTTTCCCCTTTAAAGAGGTTTTCAGTTACATTGATATTGACGACCTTTCTGATTGGTAAGGATGCACAGAGTTGGACCCCCCATCTACCGTATGTGATATAGCTGATTCATTCTAGGGACAAAATATCTGTTACACAGTACTGGACATAAATAATACTACTGTATACATACTGCATGCACCTTAAATCCCACTTCTGAATATATTTACAGTGGCTTGCGAAAGTATTCATGTTTTGCTGCATCACATCCTGGAATTTCACAGTTTTTTTGAGGTTTTCCATCAGTTCATGTAAAGAACATGCCTACAACTGTGAACATTTGGTTTTCTTATTGTGAAGCAAACAACAAATAGGACAAAAAGACCCTAAAAACTTCAGTGTGCAAAACTATTCACCCCCCCCCCCCTACAGTCAGTACTTCATAGAGCCTCCATTTGCAGCAATTACAGCTGCAAGTCGCTTTAGATAAGTCTCTATGAGATTTCCATATGTTGCCACTGGGATTTTTGCTCATTCCTCAAGGCAAAATTGCTCCAACTCCTTCAAGTTAGATGGTTTCCTCTGGTGAACAGAAATCTTCAAGCTTGACCAAAGATTCTCAAGCAGATTAAGGTCTAGGCTGTGACTAGACCACTCCAAAACATTTGCACATTTCCCTTAAACCACTCTAGTGTTGTTTTATCAGTATGCTTTGGGTCATTGTCTTGTTGGAAGGTGAACCTCTATCCCAGTCTCAAATCATTTGCTGACTGAAACTTGTTTTGCTCAAGAATATCCCTATATTTCACACCATTCATTTTCCCATCAACTTGGACCATTTTCCATGTTTCTGCTGACAAAAAACATCCCCACAGCATAATGCTGTCACCACCATATTTCACTGTGGGGATGGTGTTCCTTGAGGTAATGAGCTGTGTTGGTTTGGTGACAGACATATCTTTTATCTTGGTGGCTGAAAAGTTCAATTTTGGACAGATACTCCAGTTTCTGCTTGGGTACTCTGCAGCTCCTTCAGGATTACCTTTGATCTATGTACTACCTCTCTTATTAATGTCCTCCTTGCCCACGCTGAGAGTTTTGGTGGGTGTCCCTCTCTGGACAGGTTTGTTGTGGTACCATGTTCTTTCCATTTGATGATAATAGATCTGATGGTTCTCCAGGGGATCATCAGAGATTGGAATATTATTTTATAACCCAACCCTGACTTGTACTTCTTAATAACTTTGTCCCTGACTTGTTTGGATATCTCCTTGGTCTAGATGGTGTTATTTGGAGATCTCCTTGGTCTTCATGGTGTTGTTTGGAGATTTCCTTGGTCTTCATGGTGGTTTTTGGAGATCTCCTTGGTCTTCATGGTGTTGTTTGGATATCTCCTTGGTCTTCATCATGTTGTTTGGCGATCTCCTTGGTCTTCATGGCATTGTTTGGAGATCTCCTTGGTCTTCATGGTGTTGTTTGGAGATCTCCTTGGTCTTCATGATGTTTGGTTAGTGGCTCCTCTTGTTAATGGTGTTGCAGCCTCTGTGGCCTTTTAGAAAAGGTAAAGTGTATATACTGACCGACATGTGACACTTAGATTGCACACAGGTGGACGTCTTGTCACTAAGCATGGGACTTATGAAGGGAATTGCTTGAGCCAGTAATTTTTATTGGTTTCATAGCAAAAGGGGTGAATACTTATGCACATGACAATTTTTAGTAATTTGATACTTTACATTTATTTTATGCCTATATTTTTCTCACTTCACCAACAGACTATTTAGTGCTGATACATCACACACAAATATGATTGCAAAAATATTTACACACAGGTTATGTAACAAATAGGTAAAAAGCCAATGGGGCATGGGGGTGAATACTTTCGCAAGCCACTGTACTTCCATTGCATGGTAGTGTTCTCCTGCACTGTCATTTATTGTTGGTTGGATCTCTGCATATTCTAATGTAGGGATGTGGACTGTATTACTCTTTTCTTGCCTCTGAAGACAACAGACGCGCCATGTGAATATTGTCTCACGGATTTATATGTAAAAGAAATGAGTGTGTAGTGTATTATGGTGATGTACAGTATGTAAAGTGTTAGTGCATGAGGTCAGTCCTGAGAAAGAAGTAATTTTGTACTTTGAAGCACATCAAATAAACCACTACTTTTAACTTATTTCACCGGATTATATGTCTCAAGTTCATCTAGCAGCGCGGAAACCATCCACAAATATCCCCTTATTTGATGTCTAATGGTCACTGACTGACTCCGGGATCCGCTGCAGCTGATGCTCACATTCAAAGCTTTTTCTATGGATACATCAGGTTAGTCTATTCTAAAGTAATAATACCTTATTGTGTATATTGTATAAGACCCTATTTGTCCTGATTTCTCCTACAGTCCCTTGAATGCATGATGTGAGATAGCACAGGATAAGCTTAGTATAGCATAAGCTATAGAATAAGGATAATAGGCTTAGAAAATAAGATAGGAAATGGTTAAGAATAGGACTAGCCAGGTGGGTGGGCACTAGTCTCAATAAAAGGGGGGCACTTCCTTGTTAGAAGGGGTTAAGTGTCAGTTAGTGAAGTGCCTAGTGAAGAACAAGTTGAGGTGTGTTGGGTAGCTAGTAGCAGCATGGGTTAACCATTCGAAGCAATGGAAGGCTGAATAGGGTTCCTGTTGTGAATTCTGTGGCTGAATTCACTCCTGTGGTCACAAGTGGTACTGCAGCTTCTGAGCTTCCTCCCTCAGGTGTTCTGGTGAGCTCGTTAACTGCTTCATTACTTAACTCCGCCTGATGCTGCTATCCTTGCTCCTTGTCAATGTTTCAGTGTTGGATCTGAGCTTCTCCTGATTGTTCCTGTGACCTGCTGCTCTGTATAGCTAAGTGCTTTTTGCTTTTTTGTTGCTTTTTTTTCTGTCCAGCTTGTCTTTTGTTTTGCTGGAAGCTCTGAGACGCAAAGGGTGTACCGCCGTGCCGTTAGTTCGGCACGGTGGGTTTTTTTTTGCCCCCTTTGCGTGGTTTTGCTTTAGGGTTTTTTGTAGACTGCAAAGTTCGCTTTACTGTCCTCGCTCTGTCCTAGAATATCAGGCCCCACTTTGCTGAATCTATTTCATCCCTACGTTTTGTCTTTTCATCTTACTCACAGTCATTATATGTGGGGGGCTGCCTTTTCCTTTGGGGAATTTCTCTGGGGCAAGTCAGGCCTATTTTTCTATCTTCAGGCTAGCTAGTTTCTTAGGCTGTGCCGAGTTGCCTAGGTAGTTGTTAGGCGCAATCCACAGCCGCTTTTAGTTGTGTTTAGGATAGGATCAGGTGTGCAGTCTACAGAGTTTCCACGTCTCAGAGCTCGTTCTTGTATTTTTGGGTATTTGTTAGATCACTGTGAGCGCTCTGATCGCTAAGCACACTGTGTTTCTGGATTGCCTTCATAACACCTGTCATTAGCAAACATAACAGTACAAGGAGCCCCTAATGATTCTCAATAGAGGGAAAGAAAAAGTTCTGACATCATTTTTTTTTTTTTCTGCTCTGTGTTCACTTTTTTTTTTTTCCCCTAGACATTTGGGTGATTCTGGACACAGGTGTGGACATGGATATTCAGGGTCTGTGCTCTTCAATGGATAATCTCGTTATAAATGTACAAAAAATTCAAGATACTATTGATCAGAAATCTATGTTAGAACCAAGAATTCCTATTCCTGATTTGTTTTTTGGAGATAGAACTAAGTTTCTAAGTTTAAAAAATAATTGTAAGCTATTTCTGGCCTTGAAACCTCATTCTTCTGGTAATCCTATTCAACAGGTTTTGATTATTATTTCTTTTTTGCGCGGCGACCCTCAAGACTGGGCATTTTCTCTTGCGCCAGGAGACCCTGCATTGAGTAGTGTCGATGCGTTTTTCCTGGCGCTCGGATTGCTGTACGATGAGCCTAATTCAGTGGATCAGGCTGAGAAAAATTTGCTGGCTTTGTGCCAGGGTCAGGATGATATAGAAGTATATTGTCAGAAATTTAGGAAATGGTCAGTACTCACTCAGTGGAATGAATCTGCGCTGGCAGCTTTGTTCAGAAAGGGTCTCTCAGAGGCTCTTAAGGATGTCATGGTGGGATTTCCTATGCCTGCTGGTTTGAATGAGTCTTTGTCTTTGGCCATTCAGATCGGTCGACGCTTGCGCGAGCGTAAATCTGTGCACCATTTGGCGGTACTGCCTGAGGTTAAACCTGAGCCTATGCAGTGCGATAGGACTATGACTAGAGTTGAACGGCAGGAATACAGACGTCTGAATGGTCTGTGTTTCTACTGTGGTGATTCCACTCATGCTATTACTGATTGTCCTAAGCGCACTAAGCGGTCCGCTAGGTCTGCCGTCATTGGTACTGTACAGTCCAAATTCCTTCTGTCCATTACCTTGATATGCTCTTTGTCGTCGTTTTCTGTCATGGCGTTTGTGGATTCGGGCGCTGCCCTGAATCTGATGGATTTGGATTATGCTAAACGTTGTGGGTTTTTCTTGGAGCCTTTGCGGTGTCCTATTCCATTGAGAGGAATTGATGCTACACCTTTGGCCAAGAATAAACCTCAATACTGGGCCCAGCTGACCATGTGCATGGCTCCTGCACATCAGGAAGTTATTCGCTTTCTGGTGTTGCATAATCTGCATGATGTGGTCGTGTTGGGGTTGCCATGGCTACAAACCCATAATCCAGTATTGGATTGGAATTCCATGTCGGTATCCAGCTGGGGTTGTCAGGGGGTACATGGTGATGTTCCATTTTTGTCGATTTCGTCATCCACCTCTTCTGAGGTCCCAGAGTTCTTGTCTGATTATCAGGATGTATTTGAAGAGCCCAAGTCCGATGCTCTACCTCCGCATAGGGATTGTGATTGTGCTATCAATTTGATTCCTGGTAGTAAATTCCCTAAAGGTCGATTATTTAATTTATCCGTGCCCGAACACGCCGCTATGCGCAGTTATGTGAAGGAATCCCTGGAGAAGGGACATATTCGCCCATCGTCATCACCACTGGGAGCAGGGTTCTTCTTTGTAGCCAAGAAGGATGGTTCGCTGAGACCGTGTATTGATTACCGCCTTCTTAATAAGATCACTGTTAAATTTCAGTATCCCTTGCCATTGTTATCTGACTTGTTTGCTCGGATTAAGGGGGCTAGTTGGTTCACTAAGATAGATCTTCGTGGTGCGTATAATCTGGTGAGAATCAGGCAAGGAGATGAATGGAAAACTGCATTCAATACGCCCGAGGGTCATTTTGAGTATCTAGTGATGCCGTTCGGACTTGCCAATGCTCCATCTGTGTTTCAGTCTTTTATGCATGACATCTTCCGTGAGTATCTGGATAAATTCCTGATTGTTTACTTGGATGACATTTTGATCTTCTCAGATGATTGGGAGTCTCATGTGAAGCAGGTCAGAATGGTTTTTCAGGTCCTGCGTGCTAACTCTTTGTTTGTGAAGGGATCAAAGTGTCTCTTCGGTGTGGAGAAAGTTTCATTTTTGGGGTTCATCTTTACCCCTTCTACTATCGAGATGGATCCAGTTAAGGTCCAAGCCATCCAGGATTGGATTCAGCCGACATCTCTGAAAAGTCTGCAAAAGTTCCTGGGCTTTGCTAATTTTTATCGTCGCTTCATCTGTAATTTTTCTAGCATTGCCAAACCATTGACCGATTTGACCAAGAAGGGTGCTGATTTGGTTAATTGGTCTTCTGCTGCTGTGGAAGCTTTTCAGGAGTTGAAGCGTCGTTTTTGTTCTGCCCCTGTGTTGTGTCAGCCAGATGTTTCTCTTCCGTTCCAGGTCGAGGTTGATGCTTCTGAGATTGGAGCAGGGGCGGTTTTGTCACAGAGAGGTTCTGATTGCTCAGTGATGAAACCATGTGCTTTCTTTTCCAGGAAGTTTTCGCCCGCTGAGCGTAATTATGATGTGGGCAATCGAGAGTTGCTGGCCATGAAGTGGGCATTCGAGGAGTGGAGTCATTGGCTTGAAGGAGCTAAGCATCGCGTGGTGGTATTGACTGATCATAAGAACTTGACTTATCTCGAGTCTGCCAAGCGCTTGAATCCTAGACAGGCCCGTTGGTCGTTATTTTTTGCCCGCTTCGACTTTGTGATTTCGTACCTTCCGGGCTCTAAAAATGTGAAGGCGGATGCTCTGTCTAGGAGTTTTGTGCCCGACTCTCCGGGTTTATCTGAGCCAGCGGGTATCCTCAAGGAAGGAGTCATTGTGTCTGCCATCTTCCCTGATTTGCGGCGGGTGCTGCAAAAATTTCAGGCGAATAAACCTGATCGTTGTCCAGCAGAGAAACTGTTCGTCCCTGATAGGTGGACTAATAAACTTATCTCTGAACTTCATTGTTCGGTGTTGGCTGGTCATCCTGGAATCTTTGGTACCAGAGAGTTAGTGGCTAGATCCTTCTGGTGGCCATCTCTGTCACGGGATGTACGTACTTTTGTGCAGTCCTGTGGGATTTGTGCTAGGGCTAAGCCCTGCTGTTCTCGTGCCAGTGGGTTGCTTTTGCCCTTGCCGGTCCCAAAGAGGCCTTGGACACATATTTCGATGGATTTCACTTCTGACCTTCCCGTTTCTCAAAAGATGTCAGTCATTTGGGTGGTCTGTGATCGCTTTTCTAAAATGGTCCATCTGGTGCCCTTGGCTAAATTGCCTTCCTCCTCTGATTTGGTACCTTTGTTCTTTCAGCATGTGGTTCGGTTGCATGGCATTCCTGAGAATATTGTTTCTGACAGAGGTTCCCAGTTTGTTTCAAGGTTTTGGCGAGCCTTTTGTGGTAGGATGGGCATTGACCTATCCTTTTCCTCGGCTTTCCATCCTCAGACTAATGGCCAGACCGAACGAACCAATCAGACCTTGGAAACATATCTGAGATGTTTTGTTTCTGCAGACCAGGATGATTGGGTGTCCTTTTTGCCGTTGGCTGAGTTCGCCCTTAATAATCGGGCCAGCTCGGCTACCTTGGTTTCTCCATTTTTTTGCAATTCTGGGTTCCATCCTCGTTTCTCTTCAGGACAGGTTGAGTCTTCGGACTGTCCTGGTGTGGATTCTGTGGTGGATAGGTTGCAGCAGATCTGGACTCAGGTAGTGGACAATTTGATCTTGTCCCAGGAGAAAGCTCAACTTTTCGCTAATCGCAGACGCCGTGTGGGTCCCCGACTTTGTGTTGGGGATCTGGTTTGGTTATCTTCTCGTCATATTCCTATGAAGGTTTCCTCTCCTAAATTTAAACCTCGTTTTATTGGTCCGTATAGGATTTCTGAGGTTCTCAATCCTGTGTCTTTTCGTTTGACCCTCCCAGACTCCTTTTCCATACATAATGTATTCCATAGGTCGTTGTTGCGGAGATACGTGGCACCTATGGTTCCATCTGTTGAGCCTCCTGCCCCGGTTTTGGTGGAGGGGGAATTGGAGTATATTGTGGAGAAGATTTTGGATTCTCGTGTTTCTAGACGGAAACTCCAGTATCTGGTTAAATGGAAGGGTTATGCTCAGGAAGATAATTCCTGGGTTTTTGCCTCTGATGTTCATGCTTCCGATCTTGTTCGTGCCTTTCATGCGGCTCATCCTGGTCGGCCTGGGGGCTCTGGTGAGGGTTCGGTGACCCCTCCTCAAGGGGGGGGGTACTGTTGTGAATTCTGTGGCTGAATTCACTCCTGTGGTCACAAGTGGTACTGCAGCTTCTGAGCTTCCTCCCTCAGGTGTTCTGGTGAGCTCGTTAACTGCTTCATTACTTAACTCCGCCTGATGCTGCTATCCTTGCTCCTTGTCAATGTTTCAGTGTTGGATCTGAGCTTCTCCTGATTGTTCCTGTGACCTGCTGCTCTGTATAGCTAAGTGCTTTTTGCTTTTTTGTTGCTTTTTTTTCTGTCCAGCTTGTCTTTTGTTTTGCTGGAAGCTCTGAGACTCAAAGGGTGTACCGCCGTGCCGTTAGTTCGGCACGGTGGGTTTTTTTTGCCCCCTTTGCGTGGTTTTGCTTTAGGGTTTTTTGTAGACTGCAAAGTTCGCTTTACTGTCCTCGCTCTGTCCTAGAATATCGGGCCCCACTTTGCTGAATCTATTTCATCCCTACGTTTTGTCTTTTCATCTTACTCACAGTCATTATATGTGGGGGGCTGCCTTTTCCTTTGGGGAATTTCTCTGGGGCAAGTCAGGCCTATTTTTCTATCTTCAGGCTAGCTAGTTTCTTAGGCTGTGCCGAGTTGCCTAGGTAGTTGTTAGGCGCAATCCACAGCCGCTTTTAGTTGTGTTTAGGATAGGATCAGGTGTGCAGTCTACAGAGTTTCCACGTCTCAGAGCTCGTTCTTGTATTTTTGGGTATTTGTCAGATCACTGTGAGCGCTCTGATCGCTAAGCACACTGTGTTTCTGGATTGCCTTCATAACACCTGTCATTAGCAAACATAACAGGTTCCCTGATGGACATTCCAACAGTGTCTGG